>NC_059206.1:59444338-59744338 GCF_020615455.1 Coregonus clupeaformis
CTTTGACATTACAGAGTATTATGTGTAGATCGTTGATAAAACATTACAATTAAATCCATTTTAATCCCACTTTGTAATACAATAAAATGTAAAGAAATCCAATACGGGTGAATACTTATGATACCCACTGTATGTAGATATATTTTGTTAAAAATAATACTATATACTAAATGTAAAAAATGGCTCAACATACCCCACTCTCCCCTATCAGGTGCTGTAATGCTAATGTTTATAAATGATGTCTGTGAAGATGTGTTTGTATTTTTGTTATGATAATGTATTGGTTTGTTTATTATACGGAATTGGTTATGTTCATTCAAATACATTTTCATGATCGCTTTTGCTGGAAGGGACACAGAGGGCTTTGAAGTTAGACATCATGTTAATTCCCTAACAAGAGAAACAGGTTCATCTATCAGCTGAAGAGTGAAGAGGGAACCAGTATGAGGATCTGGTCAAAGAGCAGGCTGATATGAGTCCATGTTTGGATGCAGTATACTGTGTATTCTGGCTGTACTTATTGAGATGAGTGTATGAATTTGAGTGTGTTTGTGTGTATTTTGCTGACAAGGCAACGACAATGTTTAGTGTAGGTGTGGAGTGCTGCCGCAAGCTGACTCATCAGTACAGTCGTGCTCACCCAGGACCCCCCATCCCCTCCACACCACCTCCTCTCCTCTTTCACCTCTTTCAACTACACAATTCTGCCCTACTATATTCACCTGCTTTCTCTCTTTCTCTCTCTCTCTCTCTCTCTCTCTGTCTCTCTCTCTCTCTCTCTCTCTCTCTCTCTCTCTCTCTCTCTCTCTCTCTCTCTCTCTCTCTCTCTCTCTCTCTCTCTCTCTCTCTCTCTCTCTCTCTCTCTCTATCTCTCTCTCTCTCTTTCTATCTCTCTCTCTCTCTCTCTCTCTCTCTCTCTCTCTCTCTCTCTCTCTCTCTCTCTCTCTCATTCTCTCTCTCTCTCGCTCACTGCAGCATCCTAAGTCTTTCTCTCTCTTTGTGATTCCTCTAGCTCTCTGCCCTTTTTTGTGATATATGATACACAGATTGGCTTCATGCCCAGAGTTCCATTAATTTTGTATTTGGTGATATTGTATTTCTCTCCTATCTCAATATGGCTCATATTTTTGATTGGTAGCAGTGGGCATTGATTTAGCCCTAAAGTTTGGGCTCAGGCCTGACTCTCTCAGTCATTTTAATGCATAATCAGTATTTTTACCTGTGCTGGCCCCAGAGTTTAAGTGGGTGGTAGGATCGGTTTGAAACCTTGCTGCATTTCTACTTGAATTGAATTTCAAACATCCCAAATAAGTATTTTCCGACTGTACTTACTATATAACTATACTGCGATGGACTACAGTTGTCCTGTGAAGATCAAATAGTGGTTGTACCGGGACGACACAACAGTGGTACCTGTAGGCCTGATTACCAACAACATATACAGGGCCGTCTGAAGTTTGCCAATGAACATCTGAATGATTCAGAGGAGAACTGGGTGAAAGTGTTGTGGTCAGATGAGACCAAAATGGAGCTCTTTGGCATCAACTCAACTCGCTGTGTTTGGAGGAGGAGGAATGCTGCCTATGACCCCAAGAACACCATCCCCACTGTCAAACATGGAGGTGGAAACATTATGCTTTGGGGGTGTTTTTCTGCTAAGGGGACAGGACAACTTCACCGCATCAAAGGGACGATGGACAGGGCCATGTACTGTCAAATCTTGGGTGAGAACCTCCTTCCCTCAGCCAGGGCATTGAAAATGGGTCGTGGATAGGTATTCCAGCACAGTGGCGGCTCCTGAAAAAATTCTCAGGGGGGGCAATTTTTCTGATGATTTAGGTGACCTACACACATTTAAAAAAAAGATATGTCCAGCAACAACATGAAGACAGGGGCAGCATATAAGTCAATACCAGAAGCATTTATTGACTGATCTCAAAAGTGTTGGCTTACAAAAGCAAAATAAGTTATCACAGTAAAAATAATCAAGGGTGTTCTTTCACATTCCTCAACACTGCGTAAACAATATGCATTTCCATAAAACACCTCATCTAATTGTGCCACAAAGTTGACAAGTCCAAGAAAAATACCAGGGTTGGTGGAGCCCTCAGTTTCATCTTTGCCTCGCAAAGCTAACTCAAACACTCCGCAAAACTTCACACACTGGATTAGCCGGCTGAGGATGTGGCGGTTCTTGCTAACCTCATCGTTGTGGCGGCGGACAGCTAGCCTGTATCCCTCATCCAGTTGAGTGGCAATGTTCACTCTCCCCAAAGCAGACAATCTCAAACAGCTATCCATGTGGGTCTTTGACAGCTCATGTTTCTTAATCTTTTCTGAAAGATGGTGCATGTCCGTTACACCAGTCGCTGTCCAAGCGGTGCTGTCTGCCGTGCCGCCTTCAGGGTGAAAGAGTAAGCAGGGGTAGCAGAAGACTGCATTAGCTACATCGCAGCCTGCTAGCCAGGTTTTTTCGTTCGTACCAATTTTTGGAAAATCCTCGGGTGTAGGACTTTCCCCCTTTTAGTAGAAACCTGTTGAATTATTAAATTTGGTCTGGGAGGTCCTAATTGTTTCGTTGCCAATTTATCTTGATTTGTTCGCCGACAAAAAGGAACTTCTTTCAAAGAGACAATCGAGTTGCACTGAACGCTAGCCATCTTGACAGTAGTACGTGAATTGATTGACGCTGCTACCCGCTCTTTTCTTAGTTACGTTCATGGTTATGTTACGTATGACGAAAGCGCGTTGAAAAAAAAAGATTTTACATGAGAGTCTATGAGAGACTTCTGGGGCAATTTTCAACCTGACTGAAATCGCCCCAAAAGGGGCGGGGCCATTTGAAGCACGACTTTAGCCTGATTGGACATTTAGTGGCAGATCAGACGTCTAGATTAGAACACTGATAACTACTGTTGCCGTGATATAATTGATTAGAAAAAAAATCCCTTCCTTTTCCCGTTTGGCAGTGCGTCGCCCATATCACCCTAATGAACACACCGCCCCTGTTCCAGCATGACAATGACCCAAAACACACGGCCAAGGCAACAAAGGAGTGGCTCAAGAAGAAGCACATTAAGGTCCTGCAGTGGCCTAGCCAGTCTCCAGACCGTAATCCCATAGAAAATCTGTGGAGGGAGCTGAAGGTTCGAGTTGCCAAACGTCAGCCTCGAAACCTTAATGACTTGGAGAAGATCTGCAAAGAGGAGTGGGACAAAATCCCTCCTGAGATGTGTGCAAACCTGGTGGCCAACTACAAGAAACGTCTGAACTCTGTGATTGCCAACAAGGGTTTTGCCACCAAGTACTAAGTCATCTTTTGCAGAGGGGTCAAATACTTATTTCCCTCATTAAAATACAAATCAATTTATAACATTTTTGACATGCGTTTTTCTGGATTTTTTTGTTGTTATTCTGTCTCTCACTGTTCAAATAAACCTACCATTACAATTATAGACTGATCATGTCTTTGTCAGTGGGCAAACGTACAAAATCAGCAGGGGATCAAATACTTTTTACCCACTGTATATTTCAGGATGTTGTGTATTCCTGGAAATATTCAGTTTAGCAAGCTCAGACTCCATGTCATCAGAGAAGGCCATTTGAGAGCATCAAATCCATGACTGATCTACACATAATAATGAGTAGTTATTTATGATGCAAGGTGATTTGAAGATCAGTCAGTTGGCAGTCGCCTGCACTGTCGGCTGCAGTGTCAAACAAGCCCCTTGCGTGCCTCTGCTACTCTATCATAGGCTCTCTTCTACACAGGTACATGTTTTCTTTTTTGTTAATGTACCTCTTCAGTGTCATTCGGTCTATTTTTTCATTTGCATACACGGGCATGATGATGTCTGTTCTGTAACAATAAAAATGCACTATCTTCATATGCATGACAATTAGCAAAAATACTATGCATATTATGCATAAAACTGACAAAATGTAATCATCATTTGTATAAGGTAGGTTGAGCCATATATTTGACCAAATACAATCCAGCTGTGTGTTCTGTAATTTTCATTGCAGGTTTTCAGAAGTCATGGGTGTATTTCTCCTATAGGCCAGCAGGGGAGGTGCTGTGTCACTGTATGATTACCAGCTGTGTATAATAGGAACACATGAGCTGCTGTAGAATCAGGCCAGCCATTCTCTTCCCCTGCAGAGAGGACTGCAGGACCTACATTCAAATGAGTACAAACTCATGCAACTATTTATTTGTTCTATTGGTGCAGGTACAGTGCAGATAATATACTTCACTAGCCAGAGGCTTTAGCTATCTAACTCCACTTTTCTGTACATTAACTTGTGAATATTAGTAGTCAAGGTTACTGTGTATGACAGAAACACTGTAGAGCAACTAGAAACATGTTCACCTCCGTTCTACCCTCAAAACACAAACATCTCTCTTTCATCTGCCCCCTCCCTTTCCCTCTCTATCTCTCCCCATCTCTTTATCTCCTTCCCTCCCCCTCTCTCTCCTTCCTTCTTTTCCTTCTCTCACTCTCCCTCTCTCTCCATTGCAGTGTTAGACTTTCGATCCTGCATAGTCAGAGTTGGGGAAAGTGCTTGCGTCAGAGCTCTCCCTCCTGCTATAAAAGCTGAAGCCACTGCAGCAGCATCAGTCTGGGTTCTTCACCGAAGCCCTACAGACACATTCACACAGAGCCAGACAGAGCAGCCTGTCCTCACAGCACAGCACAGCCATGAGTACCCTCGGCTTTGACCCTTACTACTCCTCCTCCTCCTACCGCCGCTGGTATGCGGAGGGAGCCCCCCGAGGGGTGGTGACCAGAGGGAGGTCACGCTCGGCCTACTCCTCCCACACCTCTCCCCTGTCCTCCGTGAGCTCCCGTTTGCAGTACTCCTCTCCTGGACGGGCTCTGCATTCATCCCAGGCTTCCTCCTCCTCTGTGGAACTGGAGCTGAGCCAGGCGGCCCAGGTAAGTTCTGAGTTCCGCACGGTGAGGACCCAGGAGAGGGCCCAGATGCAGGAGCTCAATGACCGCTTCGCCGGCTTCATCGACCGCGTACGGGAGTTAGAGCAGCAGAACCGTGCGCTGGAAGCTGAGCTGATGCTGCTGAGGCAGAGGCATGGGGAGCCCTCCCGTCTGAGGGCCCTGTATGAGCAGGAGGCGCGGGCTCTGAGGGCCGCCGTGGAGGAGGCGCGTGGGGAGCAGCAGGCCGCCTTGGGCCAGAGGGAACGTCTGGAGCAAGCCCTGAACGCCCTGCAGGCCCGCTACGAGGAGGAGGTGGTGGCCCGCGAGGATGCGGAGGGCAGGCTGCTGGATGCGCGGCGTGGTGCCGACCAGGCCACCCTGGCCAGGACCGAGCTGGAGAAGAGGGTGGAGACCCTGCTGGACGAGCTGGCCTTCCTCAAGAGGCTCCACGAGGGGGAGGTGGTGGAGCTCCAGGCCCAGGCACAGCTGGGAGCCCAGGTGGCTGTGGAGATGGAGGCAACCACACCGGACCTGTCCGGGGCTCTGAGGGACATCCGGGCCCAGTACGAGAGGCTGGCGGCCAAGAACATGCAGTCTGCTGAGGAGTGGTTCCGTGGGAAGGTGGGCTCCCTGACGGAGAGCGTGGCCCAGCACAGCGATGCAGTGAGGAGCTCCAGGGACGAGGCTGGGGAGTTCCGCCGGCAGCTGCAGGCCCGCCTGCTGGAGATCGATGCCTGCAGGGGTCTCAATGAGTCTCTGGACAAACAGTTGCACGACATGGAGGACAAGCAGAGTGCTGAGATCAACAGCATGCAGGTCAGTGGTGGTACTGCAGGACAAATTTATACTGCAAATCTGTATTCATGAAAATACCTCAGAATGAATGCAATCTAAGAGTGAATTTATTTATTAATTGCATGTTTAGAAACTGTTTATTAATAGATAGATGACTTTATCTGAATACAAGAATTCAATAACGTTTTAAATAATTTGTGCAAAGTAGAACTGATTTAGTAATGTTCTAATGCATCAATTTAAATGGTCACACTCAACCATTTTAGGCAATTTACCTGAACTTGTAAGCTGCTGTAAGAACACACACATTTTCCACCACATTACCTCTAAACGTCTCCTGTAGGACACTATTGGCCAGCTGGAGAATGAGCTGGGAGCCACCAAGCAGGAGATGGCTCGCTACCTGAAGGATTACCAGGACCTGCTGAATGTTAAGATGGCCCTGGACATCGAGATCGCTGCCTACAGGTAGGATGCTATGAGGAGCACTGGCCAGAGCTTAAACTTAAATAAATATAACTTAATAATACTAATGCAAGTCCAGGTCAATGAAAACCTTTTGTCCTTTTACTCTAAAAGTATATATGTCCCATGATCCTTTACTTCTCCAGGAAGCTGCTGGAGGGGGAGGAGTCTCGTTTCAGTGTGGGCGTGTCCGGGGGTATGTCCAGTATGTCCAGTGTCTACGGCCACACCCTGTCGGCCACACCCTCCTTTGGCCGCTCTATGTTCTCCATGCAGTCCAGCCTAAGCTCTGGCGCCCCCTACCTGATGACCTCACGCTTCCTCAGCTCCTCATTCGCCTCTGGAGATGACATCATCTCTGCCAGCCTGGCCCAGCGCGACTCTGCCAGCCTACCACAGGATGAGAAAGAGGAGAAGGAGGAGAAGGAGGAGGAAGAGGAGGAGAAGGAGGAGGAGGAAGCGGAAGAGGGTGGAGAGGAGAAGGAGGAAGAGGAAGAGGGTGGAGAGGAGAAGGAGGAAGAGGAAGAGGGTGGAGAGGAGAAGGAGGAAAAGGGAGAAGAGAAGGATGAAGATGGAGATGAGGGAGGCGAGGTGGAGAAGGAAGATGGGGAGGATGCTAAGGACGGAGAAGAAGGTTAGCATTAGTATTATCCCTCAAAGAATATTCTCTCTTGTTGTCGTGCATTGCTTAGATGTTAACATTTTTACAATACAGTCTATCAACACAATTATTCCCCTATTCATAATTATTAAATGTTTTGGTTATAGGTGGGGATGAGGTGGAAGAGAAGGAAGAAACTGGAAAGGAGGATGGAGAGAAGAAGGAAGATAAGGACGAGGGTGGGGAGCAGGAAGGAAAGGAAGAGGAGGGGGGAGAGAAAGAGGGAGGAGATGATAAAGAAGGGGGTGATAAAAAGGAAGCGGATCAAGCTGAGGAGAAAAAAGATGACGAAGCAGATACCAAAGAAGAGAAAGGTGAACCAGAGATATCCAAGTCCGTAGTAAAGAGTGAAAAACCTGCCGAAGAGAAGAAAGACGAATCTGAAAAACCAAAAGCTAAAAAGTAAGTTTGTGGCCCTAGACTCCACAAGCCAAAAGACGTTTATCTATTAAAAACCTCAGCTCGACAAACAGCAGAAATACCCAACATTAATGACTTCAGTGTGCTTGTTAACAAGGTGCTCAATACAATACATATTTTAGTGCACTACTGCATAAAAATCAAGGATAACTGCTTGCAAAGATAATTAAAAGTAAATTAATGTCTGGTCACACAATTCCTTGAGTGTGTGTGTGTAAGAATGTGTGTGCTGTGCCTGTATGCAAGTCTGCGAGAGTGTGGTTTTGGATGACTAAATAAATACTATTAACAGCCATGCAGAGTGTGTAATTGATTGTTTTTGTCCGTCATGCTAAATAATAACTCAATAAACAATATTTATCATTTCTATGTTAGATCTGTTCAACTCAACAACAAGGATGAGTTGTTGAATATATTATTGATAAACCTTTAATTGAAGGTATGCTTAAAAACATGATCACATAGTTAACCACAAAGTTAATGCATGTAATGGCCTGCTTACAGCAGGTCCATACTCAATTAATTAATTAATTAATTAATTAATTAATCCATTAACAGGTTATGTGTCATGATTCACAAACTGTTTACAAATGTTGAACAAACTATCTATTAAATGCTTTATAAGTTGGTTGTAAGAAGACATGAACATGATGGTTTACTTAAGCAATAAGGCCTGAGGGGGTGTGGTATATGGCCAATATTCCACGGCTAAGGGCTGTTTTTATGCACAACACAACGTGGAGTGCCTGGATACAGCCCTTAGCTGTGGTATATTGGCCATATACCACAAACCCCCGAGGTGCCTTATTGCTATTATAAACTGGCTACCAACGTAATTAGAGCAGTAAAAATAAATGTTTTGTCATACCCGTGGTATACGGTATGATATACCATGGCTGTCAGATCTTCTTTAGACCGTGTAGAGCAGTGGTACTCAAACCTTTTCAGCGTGGGCCCCATTTCTTCAGCCAGAATTTCTGGGGATTTGTTTTCCAAAGAATTTCTTGCTACCCCACCACCCCCCAAATCTAATGACACAACCTTAATATTGCTAAATGTCAATTTTTACCTAAGCGTAAATTCATTGCATTTTTGTCTCTTATAAATAAATAAAGTCACTCAATCAAATTGTATCTTTCAAACTATCTTTCTAAAAAATTGTGTATATTACACACGCACACACACACACACACACACAATTATGTAAGTGTTGCACCATAGAATTACATATCTCTGTGCGTTGCACTGCAGGCGACCTGTCCATGGTGCTGATCACCAATGTACCTGTCCATGGTGCTGATCACCAATGTACCTGTCCATGGTGCTGACCATCAATGGCAACCACAGCTAGTTTTCTGGGTCTGAAATTGCTCACGTCTATCTATATTTGGGGCACGCAGGCACAATCACGACACACTAGCAGGGGCCTGACAGTTTTTGTGCTGTGTATCCTCTTGAGGGAGCACTAACCTTGCATGGTCCACATCAGAGGCTTCATCAGATGCTGAGGAATGGGAGGAACTTCAGACAGTGATGGCATTGTTATTACCTCATATCAGGGCTGAGAACGATAACATCTGCGCTCAGTCGTGGGTTTTTATTGCTTTTAAGACATTGAAGTACTGTGGTGCTGATTTTATGACTCTTGGCAATTTAGTTGCTTCCTTCAGCACACTACGTGAGTGCTAGGCTAAAATCCTGAGTGGAAGAGGTATAGCAATCAGCAGAGTCATCCAGAGACAGCACTAAAGCATGAACTATTAACCAAAAACTGCATTGCAGATGTGTGGATATATCAGTCGTAAAACAAGGGCGGATGCTTTACGTGCATTGACATTAGAAAGCGACTAATTTGATATCCCACTGCTTCTTTGGCTACTTCAGTCTGTTTTTAGTCATGCCATTTGGCAATGTCCACTGATGAAATGGGTTGAAATCGCTCTGAGTGAGCAAAGCGTCATCACCAACAAGCAGAGTCAGCAGGTGCAGTATAGCCTGGGTCATGTGAGGACATGCAACGTGAGGACAAGCAACGGAAGTGCAGCTCATATAGTGAATTTGCAGTCGTAGCCTACAGGCAGACATCTCTAAGATTTTCTTCTTTTGATATATGTCATAATCTGTTAGTTTTTTATGTTAGATATACTATTTTGTTCTCAAAGGAGAGAGAGAGAGAGAGAGAGAGAGAGAGAGAGAGAGGGGTGATTGGTGGTGTCATAATCTAGGTTTAGAAACAAAAAATAATGTGTAACATCCCAGGTGTAATCGTGCTTTGTGGCACAGAATCAGACCAACTATCCCTATAGCATTATAATGTGGATTGATTCACTGTTAGTGAGTGATAGTGTGGCTGGAATTTCAAAGAAACCTCTTCATGGATTCTGCCTGAGATGGTCACTGTCCATTTTCCGGTGGTGCTGAATTTCGAATTCCGATTGAGTCGCTGTCTGCTTTAATGTTGCTGAATCTCCAAAGGACCTATCACTCCATGTTTAAGTTGTCATGTAAAATACTTTAAATTAAATATGTATAGTTTCAAATCATGTTTAACAATGTAGTTAATGTTGTTCTCAAATAATGTAGCTAATTGCTGAAACACTACATAAACATCTCTCAATCTAAATACAGTATCTCATATTAGTCTCTCATGTCCACTGTTGTTTTAATATTGTTTTACTATCCTAATTCATCTATCTTAATTTTACATTTGTTTATCTCAATTGTATATTTGTCTATCTTCATTTTATATTTGTCTAGAAATGTATTGTTTTGATCTTTCTCACTATTTTATTATTTTATTTACGAATGTGAAGTACTTTGAATTGAATTGTTTTTGGTAAGAAATGTGCTATGTAAATAAAGTTTGATTTGACAAATCAAGTGCTGTAATAAAGTGCTATTTGCATCAAAATGCCATGGGGTGCATCGTTTACATTATGGTTGGTGGCCCATTCTTTGATGGCATGCACATATTACAGAGTGTGGCTTTAAATATCTGTAGAGGACAGCCTGTGGATGTTGATGTGGTTTTGTATAATTTCTAGGCTTTGTATAATTTCTAGGCTACAAAAGATCATGAGGGATGCAATCCCTGCGCCATAAAAGCAGATGAGAAAATAGAATATTGTGTGCATGTTGAGGTGAGACAGCTACTGTAAATCAACAAGTGAAAGGACATGACAGGACAATTGTATAAAGGAACAAGAGACCATATTTGTATTTCAGTATGACATTTATTGAGCAAATGCTGCTGGGAAATAGTTAATGATGAGTAAAGACATGGGATTGCAAACTGTAGCACCTCATTTATGTTTGCTATTTAAATTCAAGTCCATCCTATGCATACAAGAATGTATGTGTGCGCATTTACATATTTATTTTCAATTGCACTCATTAGGTAAACATAATAGATACTGATGTTTAAGGCTAGGAGTTTCTTCAAGGTTCTTTATGCTTTAGTTGTATGTTTATGATCATCAGTTCATTGCACCATCGTCTTTCTCATTCTTCACTATATTGTGTTGTAGACGATTGTATTTTTGGCTCAGTTGGTATCTTCACATAAAAAGGCTACTCCTTTTGAACATGTGTCTCTAAAGTGGACCCTCCAACCCAGACACCCCTTTTTGAATTAACATTTGAATTAAGATACATTTCGATCACTCTCCCACCCACATATGCATTTAAACTGTAACCCTTCCATACATACATACAGGTTAGAGAGGAGGGGACTCCCTCCCTGAGCTAGCATGCAGACGCCCCCACCCGTGAGCCCTCCTGGGAACTGCAGGGAAAAAGAAAGATAATTAATCATCTGTCCCACTACCACATTTTCCTGACAAAATCTGCAGCAAAACCCATTTAAAGCTTTCACTCAACATGCATTTTTTTAACTTGAGCTTTTTCACATCATATGACTTCTCTCTTTGCTTTTCTGTATGTTTGAGAGTGGTTATCTTTATTACATCGCTCTAGCTGTATGATTTATTTGTTATGTTAGTTCTGGGTTGATTGCTTGTCGTTGTGTCCTCTGTTCTTCCTGGGTGGGTTGGTTGGAACGCAGTCACTCGGTTTCAGTCACCACCTTGATGGACTGGGAAGAGTGTTTCTCCATCTTCTTGCTGGAGACCGTCTTCTCCTGCATCACATCCTCAGACTCCTTCACAGTCTCGGTGACAGTGACTGATTTGGTGACATGCTTGGCCCCGTCCTCTCCAGTGGTGATGGTCTCCACCGTTTTGGTGATGACCACCTTCTGGTCCTTGGTGTCATCTTTCTGGTCGGGGTCATCTTTAGTGGGGCTCTCGTCCACTCCATTTGAGATAACATCCTTCTCCTCTGCCTCTTTCTTCTCCTCATCCTTCTTGTCCTCTGTTGCAGTCTTCTCCACATCTCCGTTCAAGGCTGCGTCTTTCTTTTCTACCTTCTTCTCTTCCTCTGAATCACTCTTTTTGTCTACTTTCTCTTCTGCAGCCTTGGGGGCCTCTGACTTTGGAGCTTCTGGTTTGGGGGCCTCACCCTTAGGGGACTCTGCTTTGGGGGATCCTAATTTGGGGGATTCAGATTTGGGGGATCCTGTAGGTTTTGGGGATTCAGTTTTGGGGGATCCAGCAGGTTTTGGGGATTCAGATTTGGGGGATCCTGTAGGTTTTGGGGATTCAGATTTGGGGGATCCTGTAGGTTTTGGGGATTCAGATTTGGGGGAGCCAGCTGGTTTTGGGGATTCAGATTTGGGGGAGCCAGCAGGTTTTGGGGATTCAGATTTGGGGGAGCCAGCAGGTTTTGGAGATTCAGATTTGGGGGATCCAGCAGGTTTTGGGGATTCAGATTTGGGGGATCCTGTAGGTTTTGGGGATTCAGATTTGGGGGATCCAGCAGGTTTTGGGGATTCAGATTTGGGGGATCCAGCAGGTTTTGGGGATTCAGATTTGGGGGAGCCAGCAGGTTTTGGGGATTCAGATTTGGGGGATCCAGCAGGTTTTGGGGATTCAGATTTGGGGGAGCCAGGTTTTGGAGATTCAGATTTGGGGGTTCCAGCTTTGGGGGATTCATGTTTGGGGGATCCAGCTTTTGGTGACTCAGACTTGGGGGACCCAGCCTTTGGGGATTCAGCTTTTAGGGAGTCTGGCTTGGAGGGCTTTGGGGCCTCAGATGTCTGGACTTCAGCATTTGGGGCCTCACTCTTGGGGGCTTCTGTTTTGGGAGCCTCTGTCTTGGCTACAGCTGCCTCATCTGTTTTGTCCTCTTTCTCATCCTTATCATCTCCCTCTTTGGATCCTTTGTCACTACCTGCATCTTCATCTTTACCATCACCCTCCTCTTCTCCCTCTCCCTCTGCTGTCTCCTCTTCTCCTCCGCTTCCCTCCTTCTCTCCAGCCTTCTCTTTGTCAGGAGAGGCCTTTGATTCTGGGGCTTTAGAGCACAGGACTGTCTCCTCTAATTCCCCCTCTCCTTCTCCCTCATCACCACCTTCTGTATCATCTCCCTTCTCACCCTCATCCTCTTCTCCTTTCTCACCCTCTTCTTCTTTTTCTCCCTCTTCATCTTCATCACCACCTTCTTTGTCCTCCTCTTCCTCCTCAGCAGGTGTGCTGGAGCTCACTTGGGCTTCAGTGGAGGCTACAACCTCTTCTGATTCACCCTCTCCCTCTGCTTCTTCTCCTCCCTCTTCTCCCTCATCCTCTCCTTCATCTGCTCCCTCTGCCTCCAGAGCGGAAGACAGCTCCTGGGCCATCTCAGCCAGGGCCTGGTCCATCTCATCCTTCTCATCCTCCACCCTGGTCTCCTCAATGATCTCCTCTACAAACTTATGCTGGACTTTCAGTTTGGGAGGCTCATACTTGGACTTCTTAGAGGAGGTGACAGTGTGGCGGTAAGGGAAAGTGCTAAAGTGGGTCTCTTCACCTTCTAGGAGTTTCCTGCAAAAACAGTAGATCAAGAAATATAGTATAGTGCAGGCCTAATATAAAAATGTATTTTCTATATAGAAATGAGATGTTTATGTTTTTATTACAAATGATGAATTAACTATTTTGTTTTGTAATGAGTAAACACATATTTTTTAGAAGTGTTGTTTTATCAATGTTAGGCCTAATTAGCGCCCTGCCGTCGCACTGTACCTGTATGCAGCAATCTCAATGTCGAGGGCCATCTTGACATTGAGCAGGTCCTGGTACTCGCGCAGATGACGCGCCATCTCCCACTTCGTGCCCTTGAGCTCATTATCCAGCTGGTGGATGGTCTCCTGCAGAGAACAAGACCGAGAGATATGAGCTGGTTAAGAGCTATTATTTCTTATGCCTATTTGGAACCCTGAAATAATACTTGGTTATTTATTTTTGGTGTAGGGAGGACACATTTCTCCATAAGGCCACAGCTTTCTAAACATCATATGAAAACTATCAACAATACAATGTCATATTTTGTTCCTGGTAATTACTTCACAAGCACATTTAAACTTGTATAGGCCTACATTTGAAACAGCATTTTGAGATTCCAATAAAATATCGTTGCAATAATAATTGAAAGTGTGAAGTCATCCTGTCTCATTTATGAAAAGTGAAAGTGCAAATAATTGGATATGTTGGACTGTTGTTGTGTGAAATAATGTATACTGACGCAGTGAACAGCATTGTGTTTCAAGGGCCCCGCTTCTCTGGCTCAGCAACGAAAAAATAACAAAAAACGGTCTGCTGCATTGTGTATTCCCTTAACTCTATAATATCCCGACGTGCACCACGTGTTGCAGCTTATGCATAGCCTAATGCTCCAACATTTGGAGATGTTAAAGCTGTGCCCATAAGATGTCAGCATTGTGCCATTTATGCTATCTGAAGCAAATGCGCAGACACCACCAATGTGCAGAGTTTATAGCCTAGTGAAAATACATCTATTTAGGGCCTACATAATAAAAACAATTTAGTTAGTTCAAAATCAAACTAACACAATATGTGGGGACACAATGTACGTTTGTGTCTTTCTCTCTATCAAAGTAGAGGAACTATCCTTATAAGTAGACCTACATTTAAAATAAGAATAAAAACCTCAAAGGTGTCGTGATAATATTCTCAATTTGATATACACGAAAAACATATCTTATTATATAATTTACTCTCTCCACTACATTGCTTCTCTATTTACACAAAGAATACAACTTTATAGAACACTTCACCATTAAGCCTGAGGCTGGGGGTTTCTGTATGAAAATAATGCCTACAGCGAGTCTCATTATACCTGCAGGCTGGACAAGTCGCTGTTGTGTCGGTCCTCGATGTCATTCAACTGCCTCTCCAGTGACTCCCTGGTTCCACGGACTGACTCTAACTCCACGGTCTTGGACTGGAGCTGGCGGCGGTAGTCTGCTATCTCATCACGGGCGGACTTGATTGCATCTTTGTTTTGTTCCGCAGCATCAGTGAGCTTGGAATAGCGGCACATGAACCAGTCCTCCACCTGCTGCAGGTTCTGGTTGGAGTGGCCCTCGAGCTGGGTGCGGATCTCCCGGAGCGCCTCGGTGATGTCCGTCTTCTGGATGTCTTTCCTCTCCATGGTCACCTGCGACGCCTGCACCTGGGCGAACAGGTCGCTCACCTCTTCCTCATGGTTGTTGCGGATAAAGGCAATCTCATCATGCAGTGACTGAACTTTCTTCTCCATCTCTGACTTCATCAACTCAGAGTCGGTCATATCTTTTTTTAGCGCCCGGATGATGCCTTCCGTCTCATCCCTGATGCGGGCTTCCTCATCGAAGCGGTCCCTAATTCTCTGGATGTCATCCTCGATGTGGTCCGTGTCGAGCTGGATCTGCGCCTTATCGTGGTGGATCTGCTCCAGCATGGAGCGGAGCTCCTGGAGTTCCTGGTCATATAAGTCGCCTAGCTGGGACTGCGACACCTGCTTCTGCCGCAGCGTCTGGATCTCCTCTTCGATCTGGCTGTTCTGCTGCTCCAAGTAGTGCACCTTGTCGATGTAGCCGGCGAAGCGGTCGTTGAGCCCCTGGAGCTGCTCTTTCTCATTGGAGCACTTGTAGTCTCCGTTCGTTTTACTGAAATCAACGCTGTCGGCGGAGCTGAGGAGTGTGGAGCTGTACGCTCTGGATACCGGCATATTGACGCTCCTCTTGTAGGAGGAGGTCATCGTGGAGCCTGGGCTTGACCGGGACCAGGACTGAGAACGGAACCCGCTGGAGGGGGTGCCAGTGGAGCGGCCGTAGGTGGTCCTACTATCCATACTTCTCCTGAATGGACTCCCTATCGTGTCCACCGGGTGGTAACTCATCCGGCCAGACCAGGGGGTGCGTGTTCAGATGGAAGGGAAGGTGTGCGAGGTGGAGGAGTGGGGCGAGTGTGTGTTTGAATGCAGGTGCGGGGTGGATGGCGCTCACAGCATTCTCAGCCTCACCGGCTGTCCTTTATATAGGAGAGGCGCTATCGCTAACAAGGCAGAGACTGTTTTTACTGGCCCATTGATCGAACGGAGGGGGAGGGCCATGTCTCAACCCTTCAGACTCTCTGTAAGTGAAACACCACTAGGGTGTGTGAGGGTTCGTGGGTGGCCGTTTGAAAAGCAGAGGAATGATGACACATAGGGAGAAGAAAGGAAATAGGTGATTATCATTAGGATGTTTCCAAAATATATGTTATACATAACCATGCAGATGCTGAGCCATTCATTGGGATAGCCTATGTGTTGTTGACTTTGATGTCAACAATGACTTTTTGTCATTTGGCTCTTGTCACAGAGGGAATATAGAGTTTTCTCCAAATATTGAACATTAGAATGAGAGAGAAAATTATACACGCATTTCTGCATTTGCTAATTCAACCAGCCAAAGTGCAGCATTACTATGTATGGAAATGTGACTTATGGAGCAGTTCAATGTCCCATGTTAATTCTTATTTCCCCTATTGTTAGTCAGCAAAAAAGGTTATCCCAGAAATTATCAATGTACCGATGCAATTTAGAGCGATAACAATATCAGCACCATGGTCAGCGACTTAAACAGCAAAACACCATTCCCCTCCTTTTCAAATGTTTGAAAAGTGTTGAAAACCTTTCTCTCAGATTGAACTTATTTGAGAATGACTGATCATTAAAAGAATTGAATGAATATTTTATACTTGCCTATGAACATGTGTAAAGCTGAACTAATTTCCTATATTGATGTTTTGCTTTTGCTAATAAGTCTTCAATAATAGGTGATTGATTACTTCTTGACAGGAAACCTCCCGAGATCAAAGGGATTACCATCAGTGACCTATAGATGACATATAAGGTGAGACTACCATGAGGGGGTTGGTTCAATCAACATGATGCATCTACAGTGGCTTGCGAAAGTATTCACCCCACTTGGCATTTTCACTGACCACCTTCCAAAGGATTGCTTTATACTATTCCAGGTATTCCTTAAAGAGGTAGGGTTTCAAGTGTCTCCGGAAGGTGGTCAGTGACTCCGCTGTCCTGGCGTCGTGGGGGAGCTTGTTCCACCATTGGGGTGCCGGAGCAGCAAATAGCTTTGACTGGGCTGAGCGGGAACTGTGCTTCAGTAGAGGTAGGGGAGCTAGCAGGCCAGAGGTGGATGAACGTAGTGCCCTCATTTGGGTGTAGAGTCTGATCAGAGCCTGAACTTGTGCATACAATGCATAAGTTACAGTCTTTGGGTTGTGGATGAGAGCACATGGGATAGAGAGGCTGCTATCTCCTCCCTGCATTGAGATGTTTTCTCTAAGGAGTGAAGCCGCAGTGTTGGCTGCCAGATCTGATTGGCTGCAGTCTGTTGTCAGTCTTATTGATTCCCATTCAGTCCTGCTCTACCCCTTTCAGAGATAACTAAGGTCATTGCAAACCCTGTAGCTGCAACTGCTGCAGGTAATGCAACGAAATGGCTGCCTCAGGTTTTAGCCAATTGACCGCCTTTAATGCCAATATTTCATCGTATGAAAACCAGTGATTCAAAAGGCACTCGCATATCTGAGCTATCTTTGTTGCAGGTGCATGGTAAAACTGGAATAACATCAGAAAAAATAAGAAACCCGCACACTACTCTTGCTAGTATCACTGCTCTTTATTAAGATTTATGTATCTTGAAAAAAAAAAAACTCTGACGAAGGCCTTGAGGCCAATACGTAAAGCTTAATAAAGAGCATTGATACTAGCAAGAGCAGTGTGCGGGTTTCTTATTTTTTCTCATCCTATGAAAACCAGCAAAACTATTTTTGACAAACAGCAAGGCTATTTTTGCCTTCCAGAACATTAATATAAGATTTAAATTGTGTTTGTCAGGATTGATTCAGATTCTCCAGTCACCTTTAAAAGCCCTTGTTTAATACCACAGGCATAAGAGGGGAGAATAAGTTATTCCCATCTTTGAGATATAATTATCTGTCTGTATTCTGTTATCGCACTCATTGTTTTTCCATTGCAACAGTTAGCTCTGTGGCGCGAGCCCTAATGCGTTTGAGAGCTCAGCCAATTTTAGATTGTGTTTGTCCCAGAGAGAGAGAGAGAGAGAGAGAGAGAGAGAGAGAGAGAGAGAGAGAGAGAGAGAGAGAGAGAGAGAGAGAGAGAGAGAGAGAGAGAGAGAGAGAGAGAGAGAGAGAGAGAGAGAGGGAGAGAGAGAGAGAGAGAGCGAGAGAGAGAGGGAGAGAGAGGGAGAGAGAGGGAGAGAGGGAGAGAGAGAGAGAGAGAGAGAGAGAGAGAGAGAGAGAGAGAGAGAGAGAGAGAGAGAGAGAGAGAGAGAGAGAGAGAGAGAGAGAGAGAGAGAGAGAGAGAGAGAGAGAGAGAGATAGAGAGAGAGGGAGAGAGAGAGAGAGATAGAGAGAGAGAGGGACAGAGAGAGAGAGAGGCAGAGAGAGAGAGAGAGAGAGGGAGAGGGAGAGGCAGAGGGAGAGGGAAAGACCCAAAGAGAGAAAGAGAGAGAGATAGTTACCATGTCACACTACATAAAAGTGATTCTCTCCTCCTAACTGAGTGTGTGTGAGTGTGTGTTGTAGTGGCTGGGTTTACTTGAGTGATGTATACAGCCCTATACTCACTTTCTCCTGTCCTAGAGCTAGACCACTGGCCTCTGTTGCCTCTTTCTCTCTCTGCTTTCCTGCTGGCCTCAGCCTTTTAAACATGGAAATCACCACACAGGTACAATAGGCCAGCCACTCAGCCTTCAAGGTGCTTTTGTCTGGCACAGCTAGGGGTGGTGTGATGTGATGCATGGAGGGGCTAGAGAAAGGGTTGTTGCTCACACGCACTGCAGAAGGCTTGGAGCACTTTCAAGTGGCACTGCAGCAGAAGCAGGCTGTGAACAGAGAGCAAGCTCCCCAGCCCAGCCTGCAGAGCACTCCTCTCCTCTTCGCATCCCCTACTTTCCCCTGGCCACCATCACTGCAGACTCAGCTTAAAACAGGGAGGAGACCTGATATAGATCCACTTAGATTAAAGTCTAATCTGCTATCATCACTTATTTTATGAATGAATCTGTTCCTACCAATAAAGGTATGTTACGAAGCATCTTGAAGCCAAACAAGATCTCACAAACTCAGTGCCCCCTCATATTCTATAATGCATGTCTCTGCGCAGTCCTGTATCATATTTGATGCATGAGTGACTACATTCATTCAAATATAGCACAGGCAAAGCACTATGAGAATATCTGAATCCCTCTGGTTAGGAGGGGAAAGGTAGGCAGAAGAGACGGCATTGGATATATAGGTAATCAATAGAAGTATTGGGGTGATTGATCTGCTAATGATTGGAGCTAATAGGGCGTGGCAGAGGGACAGAGATCTACAGAATGCCCAGGATGGGAGTTACACTACACTTCATGTTTTATTCATGTACACAGAGAGAGTATGGCACATGCAGAGAGAGAGGGAGAGATAGGCTGCGTTTACACATGCAGCCCAATTCTGATCTTTGCCCAATTATTGTCAAAAGAGCTGATCTGATTGGTCAAAAGAAAGGGAGGAAGAGAGAGAGTGAGAGAGAGAGAGAGAGAGAGAGAGAGAGAGGAGGGAGGGAGGGAGGAAGGGAGGGAGGGAGGGAGGGAGGGAGGGAGGGAGGGAGGGAGGGAGGGAGGGAGGGAGGGAGGGAGGGAGAGAGAGATACTCCAGAGATGTACAGCAGTGATGTATAGCCTATACCTCTCCAAAGCCCAGTAGGCTGTGTGTGTATGAAGTCAGCAACATACCAACAGGGTACCGATATGAGGACAGAGAATGAACGATCCATGTGATGGAGCAGGTCCAAGTTCTAATCACACCCATCTCTGGTCCTGCATGGAATGTACACACAATTTATGGGTTTAAAAGTGGAAAAGGGCAGTTTATTTTGCTTTGGCTTCTAACGCACATGAGGCTGTCTATATCCTCAATTAACCTATGCTATATGAGTATCCATTTCAGACTTTCAATTTATCAATTTGATAAATGAAACAAGGTACTGTATTAGAGTAAAGAAAAAATGACTTCCTTTGTCAGTGACAAATGTTTCAATCAATCAATGTTTGTGTGTTGGTATGGTGTAAGGAATGTTCATAGGTGAATAGGGAAGTGAGACTACATGTCATTGGAAATTTTTTGAGGATGTGTGTGTGCTATGTGTGTGTACGTGCGCTGCAGGGGTAGGCTGAGTTAGAGGACAGACACGGTCTGACCGTCACAACCACAGCCATACAGGTTGTTCAAAAAATACCAGCTGGAACATCGCCATCGCTCTCTCTCTCTCTCTCTCTCTCTCTCTCTCTCTCTCTCTCTCTCTCTCTCTCTCTCTCTCTCTCTCTCTCTCTCTCTCTCTCTCTCTCTCTAATTTATCTCCCTTTCTCCTTCTCCACCAAACTCCATCTTTATCTCCCTCTATCCCTGTCACACTTGCCAGCTATCTTGCTCTCAGTCACCGTCCTTTGTCCTCTGTTGTTCACAATGATAACATAGTTGTTTGCCTGTCTACTTGTATCCATCTGTTTGCCTGGTATATAAACTCTGTCAATATTACCCCAGTAGGTTAGTATGTCCTGTTGCACTTCAGGACTGGATGGTCATGTTCTGAAATAAACCTCAAATATCATCCCAATTCTAATATCCCAACCACCCAGTTTTGTGACTACAGTATTCTGATGCAGGTATTGGCATCATTGTGAGGTAAATGTCCTAGTTGTATTAATCAGTGAGATAACTTCCTGGTAAATCAATATAAATATGTATTACATCTTTGAGGAAAGTATCCAACGTAAATAATTGATGTTAGTTGTGAGCAAATCTATGAGCAGAGCTGTGAGCTGAATGTCATAGTGAATATCACAGATGGGTGTGGCTGGTTAGTGTTCGCTATTGTGGGGAGAGAGGGACGTAACCTGGGATAAGGCGTGAGGCCGCACCATACTGTACTGGAATGGGGTGTGTGTATTGGGGAGGAGGGGGGAGTGTGGGTTGGAGAGTCAGAAGCTCTGGGGAGCTGAGCTGTATGCAGGGTGAGGGTGGGGAGGCAGTGATGATGTCATATCGAGCGTTTGGGCGGAAGGGTCCATGGGAAAAGAGAGGGGTTATTCAGGATCTGCAGTTTATCTGCAATGCATCAGCAGCTCTCTCTCTCTCCCTCCCTCTCTGAATGTGTGAGTAGCATAAGGCCGATGCAGCACGTTGACGTTCTACTCTAGATGGTCCTCTAAGGACTTAACCACACAAATGAAACCGTTCCCTATTTCCCCTCCCAGGGGAGGACTTTTTTTAAACGGAGAAACTCCTGTAGTGTTGCTTCACTTAGCTAGCCGTAAAATAGTGTGTTGCATTTAGACTGCACTTAAATGTGGTTACAGTAATAACCACTTATAGTTAAATCCATCCATTGACTACAACTTTGTGTCATTGAGAACGTTTCCATCCCAATAACATCTTTATCCCTGCCCTCAGAGGCATGTGATAGAGATGGAGCCCTTCAGCCAGCCACCCATATCATATCCACAGAGATTATTATGGCCCTAAATCATTTCTTTATGACACACTCAGCATGGAAGCCATATTGAAGCCGCCTCATTGACCCCCTTTGAAGGAGCTGTGGTTTGGTTCTTTATCCTGGGAACAGAGATGGCATGGCAGCCTCCAACATCCATAATGACATGTGAATGACACTCCAGGTCATTACGCCCAGCCATTCTACAGACTATTTATCCAACTCGCCTTAGATGTATGTGTCTGTACAGCACTACAGCAACGCCTCATTCATCTATGGAACCCTGGCACTGAGACCCATTTGTTTGTAGTCGTAGCCCACCATGTGAAGTGCCCAAAGGGGCTTTAGGGGGTCTTTGATGGGGCTATCCTTTTAGCTGGTCTAGCTATGCTGCAAGGAGTCTGTATCAACCTGAAAGTCATGGTTACTGAGGAAACAGAGCAGCATATTGAGCTCCAAGCACACACATGCTCTAACACACACACACACACGTTCGAACTGACAAGGTCTTGCTCTGATGCTGAGGCTAAAAGCATTGTGTGCTGATGTCAGCTGTATTTTTCATCAGGGGAGGATGTGAATGGCTGCCCAACCACCAGCAGAGTGAATAGATTAACCCTGGACTGGAATAGAATATGTCTCTAATGCATTTACATATCATAATTTACATTTCCCCCACTCTTGCATATGTTCTCTATTTAATCTTACCCTCGGTCTCCCTCACTCATACTCTATGTTGGTGTATCTCCTCCTCTCCTCTCCCTCTCTATCCATCTCCCCCTCCTCATCTTCCGGCTTCTCCATTCTCCTCCATTTCTCCTCTTCTTCATGTCACTCTTCCCTCTACTTCTATATTGCTCTGTTATTTCTGGCAATTCGCTGGAGATCAATAAACTGACACACAGTTTTTTCTGCAGAGTCACCCATCCCCCTCCTCCTTCTCCTCCTCCTCTCCTCTGCAATCCCACCCCCCCCCCCCGCACCTCTCGCTCTCCCTCTCTCTTGCCAGGTTTGTCTCTGTACTCTACATTCTAGATCTACAGTACAGAGACAACTTTAATTTAAGGCCCAGCAATTGATGATCAAAAGTGATCTGATTTGTCATAACCTTCCTACAGTTTGGTGTCAGACACACAACTCTGGGTCAATACTAGCATGAGACAAACCCATATGCTCTATCCGTCCATATTGCCTCTGGTTGTGCTGACTCTGCTAAACCAGACTCTGACTGAGTCAATAGTAGCACACAAAGATACAGCTCTTTAGGAGTTCATTACATCTGAGTGTCTGTCTGTCTGTATGTGCATCTCTCTTTCTGTATTTATGTGACTATTCTGTGGACATGCATCTGTCTATGTCAGCATGTGCTTTGTCTGTGTTTTGATTATCTGTTGGAAAAGCTGTGTGATGTGTAATAGCATTGCTCAGTGTGAGTATATTTTGATGGGTAATGATCTCTTCCAAATGTGACAAGCCCTTGTGTGTGTGTGTGTGTGTGTGTGTGTGTTTGTGTGTGTGTGTCAGCCTGGGACACTGTAAGACTGCAGGTAGCTAAGGGTGTGGTCTTTTTCCTATTTGTGTGCGTGTGTGTCTTTTGTGTGTGTGGGTGCGCGTGCAAGCCATGAAGCCCAACTCTGGAGGGAGGGGACTCGTTAACAAGAGATGGGAGAGAGGGGAGGAGATTTAAAGGGTAACTACCCCAATTTCAGCCTTTGCCCAACCCCTTCAAATCTTCAAAAAATACATTCAGGTGAGAAGTTGTGGGTGGGGGGAATTGCTCATCAATATTCATTTTGTTACGATGGATGTAGCTACGAATCTAAAAGTATAATCCTCATAATATAGGTTTCCATCCAATTGGCGATAGACTTTCATGTGAAGTTCATCATAATTTATTTAATCTGTAGCCTAATAAACTGCATGCTTTCCCGACGAGTCATAGTGAGAGGACCACACAAAATATCATCAGTTGACTCCCTGTTTACTTCGATATGATGGTTATTATATCCATATAAGCGCATAAAAACGTTTCCACCGACATTTCTCGCATTATTAATTTTACAGACACAAAAAGATCCCACCTTGTCTAGCATATTTTGTTTTGTCAACATTTGGAAAATGTACCGACACATTTTCTGTTCCCATCAGGCCTGTCATTCATTATTTTTATCTGACATGTACTTTACTCACATAAAAAGGTTGGACGGAAACCTGGTTAGTGTGTACATCTTTTTTCTTCTTCGTAAAAGCACATAGGTGCTTGTAGTCCCGTGTAGCTCAGTTGGTAGAGAATGGCGCTCGCAATGCCAGGGTTGTGGGTTCGATTCCCACGGGGGACCAGTATGAAAAAATGTATGTACTCACTAACTGTAAGTCGCTCTGGATAAGAGCGTCTGCTAAATGACTAAAATGTAAAAAAATAGGTGTGTATGAAACGGTAAGCAAAAATGTTGAATTTGGTAATATGTGGAAATGTTCACGTGCTAGTCGGAACTAGGAAAATCTGACATTCCCAAGTTGCTAACTGGTTGTAGTTATACACGTGCCGCATTCAACCAGTTAGCATGTCGGAAATTTCAGAGTTCCGACTAGCACGTGAACGCAGCATTATTGAATTTTGTAAGTAGTCTAGTCAAGGAAGCATCATGCTAAATATATTGGCACTCTCCACTTACCAAGATCATTGCCAAAGAAGGCACGCTGTCAATTGCTTTTATAGTAAGCCTTGAGGTGGTACCACCCAGCACATCTAGAAGGGAGTGTATTTCTTACCAAACCCCTCCCTTGAGATGATGTACACAGAAAAAAAGGTGATACGTAGAACCATAGAGAGTTCTTCAGTTTGTCCCTATAGGGGAACCCTTTTTTGTGCTGGTTAGAACCTTTTGCAGAGGGTTCTTCAAAGAACCCCCTGTATATGGTTCTACCTAGAACCGTCTATGAAGGGTTCTACAGAGAACCCATTTAGATTTGGACGGTTCTTCCTAGAACCCTCTATGAATACAGGACTAAGATTGAATCGTACCACACGGGCTCCGACGCTCGTCGGATGTGGCAGGGCTTGCAAACTATTACAGACTACAAGGGGAAGCACAGCCGCGAGCTACCCAGTGACACGAGCCTACCAGATGAGCTAAATTACTTCTATGCTCGCTGAAGCATGCATGAGAGCATCAGCTGTTCTGGACGACTGTGGGATCACACTCTCCGTACCCGATGTGAGTAAGACCTTTAAACAGGTCAACATTCACAAGGCCGCAGGGCCAGACGGATTACCAGGAAGTGTACTCTGAGCATGCGCTGACCAACTGGCAAGTGTCTTCACTGACATTTTCAACCTGTACCTGACTGAGTCTGTAATACCAACATGTTTCAAGCAGACCACCATAGTCCCTGTGCCCAAGAACACTAGGTAACCTGCCTAAATGACTACCGACCCGTAGCACTCACGTCTTTAGCCATGAAGTGCTTTGAAAGGCTGGTCATGGCTCACATCAACACCATTATCCCAGAAACCCAGAAACCCTAGACCCACTCCAATTTACATACTGCCCCAACAGATGCACAGATGATGCAATCTCTATTGCACTCCACACTGCCCTTTCCCACCTGGACAAGAGGAACACCTACGTGAGAATGCTATTCATTGACTACAGCTCAGCGTTCAACACCATAGTGCCCTGAAAGCTCATCACTAAGCTAAGGATCCTGGGACTAAACACCTCCCTCTGCAACTGGAACCTGGACTTCCTGACGGGCCGCCCCCAGGTGGTAAGGGTAGGTAACAACACATCTGCCACGCTGATCCTCAACATGGGGGCCCCACAGGGGTGCGTGCTCAGTCCCCTCCTGTACTCCCTGTTCACCCATGACTGCATGGCCAGGCACGACTCCAACACCATCATTAAGTTTGCCGACGACACAACAGTGGTAGGCCTGATCACCGACAACGATGAGACAGCCTATAGGGAGGAGGTCAGAGACCTGGCCGTGTGGTGCCAGGATAACAACCTCTCCCTCAACATGACCAAGACAAAGGAGATGATTGTGGACTACAGGAAAAAAAAGAGGACTGAGCACGCCCCCATTCTCATCGACGGGGCTGTAGTGGAACAGGTTCAGAGCTTCAAGTTCCTTGGTGTCCACATCACCAACTAACTATCATGGTCCAAACACACCAAGACAGTCGTGAAGAGGGCACGACAAAGCATATTCCCCCTCAGGAGACTGAAAATATTTGGCATGGGTCCTCAGATTCTCAAAAAGTTCTACAGCTATACCATCGAGAGCATCCTGACTGGTTGGATCACCGCCTGGTATGGCAACTGCTCGGCCACCGACCGCAAGGCACTACAGAGAGTAGTGCGTACGGCCCAGTACATAACTGGGGCCAAGCTTCCTGCCATCCAGGACCTCTATACCGGGCGGTGTCAGAGGAAGGCCCTAAAAATTGTCAAAGACTCCAGCCACCCTAGTCAAAGACTGTTCTCTCTGCTACCGCACGGAAGCGGTACCGGAGCGCCAAGTCTAGGTCCAAAAGGCTTCTCAACAGCTTCTATCCCCAAGCCATAAGACTCCTGAACAGCTAATCATGGCTACCCTGACTATTTGCACCCCCAACCCATCTTTTTACGCTGCTGCTACTCTGTTAATTATTTATGCACAGTCACTTTAACTCTACCCACATGTACATATTACCTCAACTACCTCAACTAGCCGGTGCCCCCGCACATTGACTCTGCACCGGTACCCCCCTGTATATATCCTCCCTACAGTTATTTTATTTTACTTCTGCTCTTTTTTTCTCAACACTTTTTTTTTGTTGTTGTTTTATTTAACTTTTTTATTAAGAAATAAATGCATTGTTGGTTAAGGGCTGTAAGCATTTCACGGTAATGTCTACACCTGTTGTATTCGGCGCATGTGGCAAATAAAATTAGATTTAATTTGATTTGATTTGAAAAAGTCAAGGGGTCTGAATAATTTCCTAATGCACTGTATATCATAATGCCTTTCTTTGAAGGCCTAGTCATACCCTAACACAGTGGTGTTAGGAATATCCTGATTTACAGGCCAGAGTTAGGATAACTGACAAGTGGAATTTTTTATCACCCGCAACCTGCATTCAGAATGACTGCCAAGGTAGGGAAGATTGAATACTGAGACTACCTCAATTATCTAAACTGGAACAACCATCTCAGTAAAAAGTGCAATAACTCCAACAGATTGGATTAGTTAAGAAAACGGTATGCTATTTCTCTTTGTGTAGCATAAAATTAATCAACCAATCAATGTACATGCAAAAACACAGATAATGTATTACAGTAAAACAAACAATATATCATTTATTTAATGAATATGAATTCGGAGGGCAGACATTTTTTAATATTAAAGCATTAGATCTCTCACTAAAGGCTTCAGTTATACAAAATATATACTTACAGTACCAGTCAAAAGTGTGGACACACCTACTCATTCGAGGTTGATTTTTTATTTTTACTATTTTCTACATTGTAGAATAATAGTGAAGACATCAAAACTATGAAATAACACATATGGAATCATGTAGTAACCAAAAAAGTGTTAAACAAATCAAAACATGTTTTAGATTTGAGATTCTTCAAAGTAGCCACCCTTTGCCTTGATGACAGCTTTGCACACTCTTGCCATTCTCACAACCAGCTTCATGAGGTAGTCACCTGGAATGGATTTAAATTAACAGGTGTGCCTTGTTAAAAGTTAATTTGTGGAATTTCTTTCCTTCTTAATGCGTTTGAGTCAATCAGTCGTGTTGTGACAAGGTAGGGGTGATATACAGAAGATAGCGATATTTGGTAAAAGACCAAGTCCATATTATGGCAAGAACAGATCAAATAAGCAAAGAGAAACGACAGTCCATCATTACTTTAAGACATGAAGGTCAGTCAATCCGGAAAATGTCAAGAACTTTGAAAGTTTCTTCAAGTGCAGTCGCAAAAACCATCAAGCGCTATGATGAAACTGGCTCTCATGAGGACCGCCACAGGAAGGAAGACCCACAGTTACCTCTGCTGCAGAGGATAAGTTCATTCGAGTTACTAGTCTCAGAAATTACATCCCAAATAAATACTTCACAGAGTTCAAGTAACAGACACATCTCAACATCAACTGTTCAGAGGAGACTGCGTGAATCAGGCCTTCATGGTCTAATTGCTGCCTAGAAACCACTACTAAAGGGCACCAATAATAAGAAGAGACTTGCTTGGGCCAAGAAACACGAGCAATGGACATTAGACTGGTGGAAATCTGTCCTTTGGTCTAATGAGTCCAAATTTGAGGTTTTTGGTTCCAACCGCCATGTCTTTGTGAGACACAGAGTAGGTGAACGGATGATCTCCGCATGTGTGGTTCCCACCATGAAGCATGGAGGGGGAGGTGTGATGGTGTGGGGGTGCTTTGCTGGTGACACTGTAGGTGATTTATTTAGAATTCAAGGCACACTTAACCAGCATGGCTACCACAGCATTCTGCAGCGATACGCCATCCCATCTGGTTTGCGCTTAGTGGGACTATCATTTGTTTTTCAACAGGAGAATGACCCAACACACCTCCAGGCTGTGTAAGGGCTATTTGACCAAGAAGGAGAGTGATGGTGTGCTGCATCAGATGACCTGGCCTCCACAATCACCCAATCTCAACCCAATGGAGAGGGTTTGGGATGAGTTGGACCGCAGAGTGAAGGAAAAGCAGCCAACAAGTGCTCAGCATATGAGAGAATGCCAAGAGTGTGCAAAGCTGTCATCAGGAACTTTTTAACAGTAGCATTTCGTGGCATAAAAGGAAAACATGGTGGAGAGGGAAAGAACAGGATGGTTCTTCACAACCATCATAGCAGTAAAGAACCCTTCCTGATATCTCCCTATTTTTTTACACATATTAACCTTACCCCTGACAAAGAACCCCTTAAGATCCTTTTTCTTTTTAGAGTGTATGCTGATCCAGCATTGTCTACCTAAGGGGTAGGCAACCCTGTTCCTGGAGAGCTGTGGGTACTTCAGGACTTTTTCCCAACTAGGCACCCCACCTGACCAACTGAGCTAATTGATCAGTTCAGTAATTGCATAAATTCAACACACCTGGGCTTCCAGGTTGGTTAAATCAAAAACATGAAGTGCCTGCGGCTCTCCGGGATCAGGGTTGCCTACCCCTGAGCTAGCTGGTCAGGCTGGTCTGCAAAACCACACCCATCATTATCATTTCCCAGCATGCTCTATTGCGGTTAGATTTTTTGAATTGTTTGTTTCAATATCTATGTTCTTGCATGATTAATTAATCAATTAATTTATCTTATCCTACACAAAGATAAGTAACATACATTTTCTAAACTAATCCAATCTGTTAGTTGAACTTATTGCACCCGTTACTGAAATGATTGTTCCAGTTTAAATTATTGAGGTAGTCTCATTCATAAAATGTTCTGACCCTGGCAGTCATCAATTGTTGGATATCCCCACTCAGCCTGGAGTCAAATAGGAATTAGTGATAGGACTGAGGCTTTCTAAAGGCATTGGAGCATTCACCAAATTGTGCTGGAAAACGGTTCATTACTCGGAGCTTCACTTTTGGTTCACAATGCATATTAGTGACATCTGCTGGTCAGCAATAAGTAGCAGCGTTTGAATGTGAGAGATACTGTATGTTTTTTCCACTGTTTTCATCAAAACTCCATGGCGCAGCAGTTAGTCGTTGGCTTCAGTAGCCTACAATCAGTTAGAATACCAGGTTTGCATAATGCTTCCCTTTTTTCCCTTCACGTTTACTATTTTTCAAAAACTATGAATCTATGGCATTATTTAGGATGATTAAGACAGAAGCTTATACTATACTAAATTAAATTATTTATTTGAACAACAATGTGCATAAAGTGTGGTTTCACATAATAGTGTGCCTTCACCAGGATTCAACCCCATACCCTCACTGTTCCATTGTTCCCTACTCTACCTGCTAAGCTACTGGTCAGATGAAATTACTTGTAAAAAATTCTAACTATATTTGTAAGTATGGTGTCCAGTAGAGGTCGTGTTTGAAAGCAGCTTGGAATCGAAGAAAGCACCGGAACCACGGCGAAATCAGTGGGATATAGCATTTTGCAACACACGGTTAGAAAAAGCACATGATTAAACGAAGCTTCGGACGTCTTTAATGACGTGCATCTGATAAAGTGATACAGGCATCGGCACACTGCTTTGAAGTAAATTGATTTGCTTGAAGGCTGGCCACCAGCAAAAACACAGCGAAGGCTGGTCACCAGCAAAAACAGAGCGAAGGCTGGTCACCAGTGAAAACAAAGCGAAGGCTGGTCACCAGCGAAAAGACAATGAAGGCTGGTCACCAACGAAAACCAATGAAGGCTGGTCACCAGCGAAAACACAACGAAGGCTGGTCACCAGCAAAAAAACAGCAAAGGCTGATCACCAGCCTATGCTGGTCTAAGCTGGGGGCTGGGGGGGGGGTTCAGCAGGGATACGCCTGTCTTAGCAATGTCCCAGACACAGAAACCAATCCCTGAGGGGAGAGGATTTGAATTCACCTGCCTCTGTGTAAAGGAGACAATAAAGCTTTGTTTCGAAGGATTTGATGTAATGTATATCTGTTCTATACCCCTCCGTTTCCCTGTATCACCCGTGGCTCAGTGGATATATTAAAGAGGCTGTTTAATACTGTAAGCATTCTGGTGTTGGCTACTCCCTCTCTCTCTCTCTTTCAGGGACAGAGAAATGTGCTGCATATGCAGGGAGGTTGCCTGTTTGGTGCAGGAGACAGGGAGTAATTGATTATGGTGCAGCTTCTTTTGCTACACTGGAGAGTTATGTTTCTTTAAGAAGGTGTGTGTGTGTTTCCACACTGCCCTCTGCCGCTGAATCGGTCACACACAGTGCAGGTTTCTCTACTCCAGTGTATAATACACAGCAGTAGAGAAAGTACTTCTGAAAATGCAGAGTTAAATCTAGCTGAATGTATAACTCAAAGGGTAGATGATTTCTTAAAGACTTCTGAAGGTTGAATCCTGTGCATTACCCTTAAAAGTATGTCTGTATACAGTGTTATTGTTTAAGAATGTTGATGTGTAGTCAAACTTGTTTCCTGCATATAGCTATCACAGCATTGCAAAATCAGTTAGAAAGCTGCTTGTCTGTTGGGTCCTTTGTGACAAAGCTAAAAATGAAAGTAACTGGGTACTAGACTGTCTCTCAGTGGACAGCATACTGCTGTTTCCTCCCTGTAAGGGAAGCATCACTGACAGACTGCAACAACACTGATTCACCACTGACTATGTGACTGAAATATTGATGATAATATGTTTCTGTGGCCCCTTATTTAAATAATGTAATATGAAATACAAACTCATAAGGTGCACAAGCACATTTACGAGGTAAGAAGTCACAGGTTAAGGAAAGAGTAAACCATCACGGTAGTGTGTTTGTGTGCGCATTTTCTGTTTGCATGTTTAATGTTATTTGAAGCAGGGGTATCAGAGCAACATTCTGGTATTTTATGTGTGATGATGAAATGAAAGTATAATAGATAATAAAGAGTTGAAAAGTTATGGTTGTGTGGGTGGGACAAAAACAAATGTAAGCCCAAACTTGATTAACAAGAACAAATAAATGTTTGTATTTCTACCTTCATATCCTTTGGAGAAAATGTTCATTTTTCATTCTATTCTCAGGGGACGGTTTGGCACATTCACACTGCAAAATTATACTTTTCCCTCTCCTTTCTGACAAAAGGACTAAGAAATACTGAAAAAGACTATTCCCTGGTATCAAGAGACAGAGCATTATAACACGATTCTGTTTTGGGCATCAAAGTAAATGTGTCAACCGAGGGGGTGTAGCTACCAAACAGCTTTATGCTTTTATTCACAGACTACCAGAAACAATGGGCAGTGGTTACTATAATCTGTCTATGTGTCTCTATCTCCCAGTACTTTCACAAAGGTAATAGTATAGAGTATGTTTATGGTTGAGTTGGCTTTTATGAGCCGGCCTCACACACACTGCTAGCAGCCATTTAGCCAGTCCCTGCAGTTTCTGTCTCATCTCATAGAATATGTATGATGATAAGTCATCAGTCACTTACGTCTGCATGATTTCCTGTCTCTGACCAACTATCACAGATGCCGCCCTGATATTCGGGCCACTGACTAACTGAGCTATAGGAGAGTTCCTGTCTAATATGAAAGACCCTTCTCTCCTGTTATGAATGTTTCAAGAGCTACAGTAAGGTTGGTATACTGTATGGTATTTCTGAACTAATAAATGTCCCCCAGCCTGTTATGAATTTTATGACATTCTCCCAGAGTCGGGCAATGTAAAAGTTTGATGAGATTCTGCTGATGATACAGTATATGGTGTATCTGAATAAATGTGAATCAGTAAGTAATGAGTTTTTTCCTTATTTCATCATATGGGTTTTACAGGTTGAATAAATAAGATGTTTTTTTACCAGGGGGTGGAGACCAGGTTAGGGGTGTGGATGGGAGGTATGACTCTGGTGCCAGGGTGCTGCATCTGAACCTCTCCAACTGTGGTGAGTAATCTCTATCTGGGCACTACGCCTCTCTCCCTCCTTCCTTCCCTCCCTCTGCTGCTATGCCCATTCTGTCTACAGTGCATTCAGAAAGTATTCAGACCCCTTGACTTTTTTCACATTTTGTTACGTTACAGCCTTATTCTAAAATTGATTAAATAGTTTTTTCCCCTCATCAATCTACACACAATACCCCACAATGACAAAGCAAAAACAGGTTTTTAGAATACAATTTATTTATTTTTTACCCGGAAGTCTCATATTTACATAAGTATTCAGACCATTTACTCAGTACTTTGTTGAAGCACCTTTGGCAGGGATTACAGCCTCGAGTCTTCTTGGGTATGATGCTACAAGCTTGGCACACCTGTATTTGATGAATTTCTCCCATTCTTCTCTGCAGATCCTCTCAAGCTCTGTCAGGTTGGATGGGGAACGTCGCTGCAGCTATTTTCAGGTCTCTCCAGAGATGTTCGATTGGGTTCAAGTCCGGGCTCTGGCTGGGCCACTCAAGGACATTCAGAGACTTGTCCCGAAGCCACTCCTGCATTGTCTTGGCTGTATGCTTAGGGTCGTTGTCCTGTTGGAAGATGAACCTTCACCCCAGTCTGAGGTCCTGAGCACTCTGGAGCAGGTTTTCATCAAGGATCTCCCTGTACTTTTCTCCATTCATCTTTCCCTCAATCCTGACTAGCCTCCCAGTCCCTGCCGCTGAAAACCATACCCACAGCAGGATGCTGCTACCACCATGCTTCACCGTAGGGATGGTGCCAGGTTTCCTCCAGACGTGATGCTTGGCATTCAGGCCAGAGAATCTTGTTTCTCATGGTCTGAGTCCTTTAGGTGCCTTTTGGCAAACTCCAAGTGGGCTGTCATGTGCCTTTTACTGAGGAGTGGCTTCCGTCTGGCCACTCTACCATAAAGGCCTGATTGGTGGAGTGCTGCAGAGATGGTTGTCCTTCTGGAAGGTTCTCCCATCTCCACAGAGGAACTCTGGAGCTCTGTCAGAGTGACCATCGGGTTCTTGGTCACCTCCCTGACCAAGGCACTTTTCCCCAGATTGCTCAGTTTGGCCAGGAGGCCAGCTCTAAGGGTCTGAATACCTATGTAAATAAGGTATTTCTAAAAACCTGTTTTCACTTCGTCATTATGGTGTATTGTGTGTAGATTGATGAGGAAAAACATTAATTTAATAAATTTTTGAATAAGGCTGTAACGTAACAAAATGTGGAAAATGTCACGGGGTCTGAATACTTTCCGAATGCACTGTAACTAATTCAGGGTTTTCCTGAAAGCCCAAAAAGTGCATTTCCTATATCAAATCAAATCAAAATGTATTTGCCACATGTGCCGAATACAACAGGTGTAGACCTTACAGTGAAATGATTACATACGTGTTAAGAAAAATAAGTGTTAAGTAAAAAATAGGTAAGTAAAAAATGTAAACAACAAATAATTAAAGAGCAGCAGTCAAATAAAATAACAGTAGGGAGGCTATATACAGGGGGTACCGGTACAGAGTCAATGAGCTGGGGCACCGGTTAGTCGAGGTAATATGTACATGTGGGTAGAGTTAGCCCTTAAGCCCTTAACCAACAATGCAGTTTTAAGAAAAATAAGTGTTAAGTAAAAAATAGGTAAGTAAAAAATTTAAACAACAAATAATTAAAGAGCAGCAGTCAAATAAAATAACAGTAGGGAGGCTATATACAGGGGGTACCGGTACAGAGTCAATGAGCTGGGGCACCGGTTAGTCGAGGTAATATGTACATGTGGGTAGAGTTAAAGTGACTATGCATAGATAATACATTTACATTTTAGTCATTTAGCAGACGCCCTTATCCAGAGCGACTTACAGTTAGTTTTTTTCTGTCATACTGGCCCCCCGTGGGAATCGAACCCACAACCCTGGCGTTGCAAACTCCATGCTCTACCAACTGAGCTACATCCCTGCCGTGCATTCCCTCCCCTACCCTGGACGAATCATGCGCCGCCCCATGGGTCTCCCGGTCGTGGCCGGCTACGACAGAGCCTGGATTTGAACCAGGATCTCTAGTGGCACAGCTAGCACTGCGATGCAGTGCCTTAGACCACTGCGCCACTCGGGAGACTAGACATATGAGTAACAAATAAGCCAAGTAAAACATGCAGTTTTAATGTATGATGTGAACATGCTCCATAGCTCAGTTAATAACCCATGGTTTACAATGTGCTGAGCAGAATGTGATTGCAGACATATTCTAGTATGCAGACACAATGCTGGGACAGCTGCATAAGGAAGCTTGACTCATATGAAATGAGAGGGGAGAGATTTGGGAGAGCTGCTGCTCTAACTAGCCTTCCTCCTTGGCGTTGATAGAGAATGAAGCAGTTGTTTCCCTGAGCTGGACTAAGAGCAAAACTAAAACTGTCACTCAGTGGCACACACACACACACACACACACACACACACACACACACACACACACACAGAGACACACACAGACACACACACACAAACCTGACACTCACAAGCACTTTAATTGTCTTAAATTGTCTTAATACAACTCATGAAACCATCATTATTTACTTAGAGCTGAAAAGCAGCAATATATTTAGCTAACAAAAAAGTCAACATGGAATAACGTAATACTCATTTATACATGACCCAAACGTTGACACATTTGCACTATTTTATATTATTTTCTGGTTAGCAATGTTTTTAACTTTTAATCAACATTCTTGCAGTAACCTGTTGGTAAAACCTACCTTTCCTCTCCTATTTAATTTCACTTTCCCTCTATCCACTATTTCACTTCCTACCAGACAGACAGACAGACAGACACTACCTCTCTTCTGTCTGTCCTCTAAGCCTTTCTTAAAATAACATACAGTATATTATGTTCCTGCACCTCTCGCTTGTTTCGTTCTTCCTCTCTACCTCGTTTCTATTTTTCATCGCTCCTAATGTGGAGCCAACGCCCAGTTTCTGCAGTGCTGCGCAGTCTCTCCCCTTCCAAAAACTCTGCACCCCTCCCTTTCCCAAACTCTCTAACAACCCTCCTTTCCCCTTTGTCTCTCTGCAATGATGGGGAGGATGGAAGAGAGGAGACGAGAGTTTCACTGTGTCATTCAGTAGCTCAATGCTGCAGCGCACTTAACCCGAGCCCTCCCACACAGTGTCTCTGGCCAGCAATCATTCTCAACTCTTTAATGTAATGTAATATAAAACTAGTCTGGATAGGGGAGAATAATAAGCCTGGGAAGAGGCCAGGCTTAAATTGCCTCAGCGAGGAGGATGGAGCCATCAAGAGAGGAGGAATAGATTTTGAGTTATTACAGGAGCAATGATAAAAAGGTTTCCACTCTATCCTTCAAAGCCAGCAGACTTCAGAGGCCTTGGTCCGTGACTGAGAGCTCTGTAGAGTAGATCTATCCCAGGATGCACGTCTGTGTGTCTGACACATCTAACTAATGGCAGAGAGCAGCAGGAGAGCCACTTCAGATCAAAGGAAATAGATTTACAGAGGTATACCATTATGTTTGAATTTAATGTCATACTCATCTGGGATTACAAATCATATTTTGGGGCACATCTGCACCAGAGAAATAAGCAAGGGGTTTGGTTTGATATCCCATCATGCACTAATTGTCATATCCTTGAGTGTCAATCAGGTCCAATTGATAAAAAAGATCAGGTCCAATTGATAAAAGATACCTCAGATACATTCCGGCTTAATCTATGGAACAATGTAGTCCCCGGTTGCAGAATCACTGCAAAGCAAACACATTTACGGTAATGTACCTCTTGTAAAAAGGCAACTCGATGCATATTGATCTGCAGGCAGCGACGCGGGCCTTGTACTCAAGTGCTCTGGAGCTTTTCTGGGGAGGCAGGGTAATCTAACCCTCAGAGGTCAGCACATTTCCTGGCAGGACCAGGGAGAAGCCACTCGATAACAGGCACTGCCACTCTGCAACGCGGGCCTATACTGGGTTTAGAAAGAATGCGACGGTCCAAGAAAATCTTATTTCACCCTGCAAGCCCCTGACAGAAGTTTGGATGGATGGTTTTCTCATAAAGTGTGGGGGTGACGACGGGGTACCAGCCTCATACACATGTATAACAGCCCTCACAAAAAATGCTTTAACAATGAAAAAGGAGACAGGATTACAAGTGATGCAGAATCCCAGCGCGTGGTGGTAGTCCTCTCATCAGCATTTCAAACAGAAAGAGAGAAAGTTTGCATTATTCTTCTCCTTGACAGGAAGCAGCTCTGCGGTATTGAGATCTTGGCTTCAACAGGGGTGACTGAGAAACATTCTGAGTGTCTGCCAAGGGCTTTTTGCCCCCAAGCACGTTGACACTCACATAGTTGCTACACCACGGCCAGACTGTAATGATCAATGGCTCCTAATGGACAAGTGGTCAAGAGCAGCTCCAGAGTTAAAGGAACACAGAGATTCTTTCCTTTGAGTTAGGTGAAAGGCGATACCTAGTCAGTTGCATTCAACCAAAATGTGTCTTCCGCATTTAACCCAACCCTTCTGAATCAGAGAGGTGCGGGGGGCTAATCGAAGTCCACTTGTTGTTCCTTGCTCAAGGAAAGAACAGCCGATTTTTCCACCTTGCCGGCTCGGGGATTAGAACCAGCGACCTTTTGGTTATTGGCCCAACGCTCTGCTGCCTCAGTTAGAACACTAATTTCCCAGATGACAATGCATATGAACCTAACATCAATTTAGTAATTTATGAATTTCCATCATTTCCGCAGATAAACTGAACCAAGCTAAAGCAATATGTTGGAAAGCTATGGATAATGGCAGCAAGAACCCATAGAGCTGAACTAATGGCCCAAATATTTGTGTAGGTTCATTCCTATGCTGGTGGATGCTCCTATCGCTTGGCAAATTCATAAAAAAATGTGGCAGTATTTTGTAGGCCTATATGTTGTATTTGTATGTTTTGTTGTATGTTGTATATGGCAGTATTTGTTACAGCAAATATGATTTTATTGTTTTGCAATAGGTGATGTGTCCTACCTCTGATGGACTGTTTGTAGCCTACTCTTCATGATTTTACTGCCACCTAGAGCTATAGTGTTGAAGCACCTGAAAAATAAAATGAATGTTGGACTATGCAGGGATGGGCAAAAATGACAAAATACAACACAAAATACAATTACAAAATAACATTAAGATCAATGTATCAAAATAAACGACAAAAAATACAGAAAAACATTTGCAACTAGCCAGGCCGAACAGCAACAACATTCTCAGTAACGGTTACAGAAACGTTTTACTTGCTGTGATATGTTGTTGTTTATCTACCTTAGTTGAATGCACTGACTGTAAGTCACTCTGGATAAGAGTGTCTGCTAAATGACCAAAATGTTACTGTATACACTACCGGTCAAAAGTTTTAGAACACCTACTCATTCAAGGGTTTTTCTTTATTTTTACTATTTTCTACATTGTAGAATAATAGTGAAGACATCAAAACTATGAAATAACACATATGGAATCATGTAGTAACCAAAAAAGTGCTAAACAAATCAAAATATATATATATTACAAATCAAAATATACTTCAAATAGCCACCCTTTGCCTTGATGGCAGCTTTGCACACTCTTGGCATTATCTCAACCAGCTTCATGAGGTAGTCACCTGGAATGCATTTCAATTAACAGGTGTGCCTTGTTAAAAGTTAATTTGTGGAATTTCTTTCCTTCTTAATGCGTTTGAGCCAATCAGTTGTGTTGTGACAAGGTAGGGGTAGTATACAGAAGATAGCCCTATTTGGTAAAAGAGTGATGGTGTGCTGCATCAGATGACCTGGCCTCCACAATCACCTGACCTCAACCAAATTTAGATTCCACATGCGTTATTTCATAGTTTTGGCAGCTTTGCACACTTTTCTCTTTACTTATTTGAGCTGTTCTTGCATAATATGGACTTGGTCTTTTACCAATAACAGTATGCAAATTAGAGATTTTTGGTGCCAACCGCCTTGCTTTGTGAGACGCGTTGTGGGTGAACGGATTATCTCCGCATGTATATTTCCCACCGTAAAGCATGGAGGAGGAGGTGTTATGGTGTGGGGGTGCTTTGCTGGTGACACTGTCTGTGATTTATTTAGAATTCAAGGCACACTTAACCAGCATGGCTACCACAACATTCTGCAGCGATATGCCATCCCATCTGGTTTGGGCTTAGTGGGACTATCATTTGTTTTTCAACAGGACAATGACCCAACACACCTCCAGGCTGTGTAAGGTCTATTTTACCAAGAAGGAGAGTGATGATGTGCTGCATCAGATGACCTGGCCTCCACAATCACCTGACCTCAACCAAATTTAGATGGTTTGGGATGAGTCGGACCGCAGAGTGAAGGAAAAGCAGCCAACAAGTGCTCAGCATACGTATACGTGGGAACTCCTTCAAGACTGTTGGCAAAGTATTCCAGGTGAAGCTAGTTGAGAGAATGCCAAGAGTGTGCAAAGCTGTCATCAAGGCAAAGGGTGGCTATATGAAGAATCTCAAATATAAAATATATTTTGATTTGTTTCATACTTTTTTGGTTACTACATGATTCCACATGCGTTATTTCATAGTTTTGATGTCTTCACTATTATTCTACAATGTAGAAAATAGTACAAATATAGAAAAACCCTTGAATGAGTAGGTGTTCTAAAACTTTTGACCGGTAGTGTATGTGAAATTTAACATACCAAAATGAACTACAAAGCATACTGGGTATTATTATTGGCCTTGTTTTGGGGCAGAGCTCATTAGAATAATATTCAGATTGCGTTGCAATTATTAATTTTTACATATTCATCAGAGGTGGCTGGTGGGAGGTGCTACAGTGCCTTGCAAAAGTATTCATCCCCCTTGGCGTTTTTCCTATTTTGTTGCATTACAACCTGTAATTTAATTAGATTTTTATTTGGATTTCATGTAATGGACATACACAAAATAGTCCAAATTGGTGAAGTGAAATGAAAAAAATAACTTGTTTCAAAAAATTCTAAAAAATTAATAACGGAAAGTGGTGCGTGCATATGTATTCAACCCCTTTGCTATGAAGCTCCTAAATAAGATCTGGTGCAACCAGTTACCTTCAGAAGTCACATAATTAGTGAAATAAAGTCCACCTGTGTGCAATCTAAGTGTCACATGATCTGTCACATGATCTCAGTATATATACACCTGTTCTGAAAGGCCCCAGAGTCTGCAACACCACTAAGCAAGGGGCACCACCAAGCAAGCGGCACCATGAAGACCAAGGAGCTCTCCAAACAGGTCAGGAACAAAGTTGTGGAGAAGTACAGATCAGGGTTGGGTTATAAAAAAATATCAGAAACTTTGAACATTCCATGGAGCACCATTAAATCCATTATTAAAAAATGGAAATAATATGGCACCACAACAAACCTGCCAAGAGAGGGCCACCCACCAAAACTCACAGACCAGACAAGGAGGGCATTAATCAGAGAGACATCTAAGAGACCAAAGATAACCCTGAAGGAGCTGCAAAGCTCCACAGCGGAGATTGGAGTATCTGTCCATTGGACCACTTTAAGCCGTACACGCCACAGAGCTGGGCTTTACGGAAGAGTGGCCAGAAAAAAAGCCATTGCTTAAAGAAAAGAATAAGCAAACATGTTTGGTGTTCGCCAAAAGGCATGTGGGAGACTCCCCAAACATATGGAAGAAGGTACTCTGGTCAGATGAGACTAAAATTGAGCTTTTTGGCCATCAAGGAAAATACTATGTCTGGCGCAAACCCAACACCTCTCATCACCCTGAGAACACCATCCACACAGTGAAGCATGGTGGTGGCAGCATCATGCTGTGGGGATGTTTTTCATCGGCAGGGACTGGGAAACTGGTCAGATTTGAAGGAATCATGGATGGCGCTAAATACAGGGAAATTCTTGAGGGAAACCTGTTTCAGTCTTCCAGAGATTTGAGACTGGGACGGAGGTTCACCTTCCAGCAGGACAATGACCCTAAGCATACTGCTAAAGCAACACTCGAGTGGTTTAGGGGGAAACATTTAAATGTCTTGGAATGGCCTAGTCAAAGCCCAGACCTCAATCCAATTGAGAATCTGTGGTATGACTTAAGATTGCTATACACCAGCGGAACCCATCCAACTGGAGCAGTTTTGCCTTGAAGAATGGACAAAGATCCCAGTGGCTAGATGTGCCAAGCTTATAGAGACATACCCAAAGAGACTTGCAGCTGTAATTGCTGCAAAAGGTGGCTCTACAAAGTATTGTGAATACAAATCCATTTTAATTCCAGGTTGTAAGGCAACAAAATAGGAAAAATGCCAAGGGGGGTGAATACTTTCGCAAGCCACTGTATAGGAGACATGCTCATTGTAATGGCTGGAATGGAATCAATGTAACAGAGTCAAAATGTGGTTTCCATATGTTTGATGTTTTTGATATGTTTAACATATTTAATTCCAGCCATTACAATGAGCCCGTCCTTCTATAGCTCCCCCCAACAGCCTCCGCTGATATACATGTATATTTCGTTCATTTAGCAGACACTATTATCACACCATAGTGCCATCAGACTTCTGATACCAATGCAGGGTGAAAGGGGGTCACAAAATGGTGAACCGCTATAGAAAATGGTATAGCCAAGTATTTTGTATTTAGAAAATACAAATTACAGCTCTCAAAAGTATCTTGTTACAAAATACATTGGAGTTCAGCCCAGTGTAATATAAATGACAAAATACCTATTCCAAATACATGTAACAGAAATACTGCCCATCTCTGACTATGTGACCAGTACTCCTCATAACAGTATGCTTTTTTTTGGGGGGGGGGAGTGACCTGGGAGTGAGTTTGGTGAAAGATAGCGGAAACGGACAATGAAGTGGATTCTGAATCCAATGACGATACAATCAAGGAAAATTGGAGCATTGTTCAAAATAATAGAAAACGGTGCAAAGTAGTGTACAGTGATGAGAATGTCCCTTCATATCTAGTAGGAGTACGATTTGTTAATGAGGAGCAGCTGAGCAGATGACCATTATTGAAGAAACCATTTGAGATATCCAAACTGGTGGAGAGAGTATGGGTAAAGTGAAGGCTGTGAGGATCATGAGAGGAGGGCTTGTTTTTTGTGCTTCTGTGGATCAGAAGGAATGTGCGTTGCATCTCACCCGATTTGAAAAGTTTGAAGTGTCGTGTGTGTCTCTTCGGAACAGGGCACCCCTCAAGGGGGTTATATCTGGCGTCTCGTGGGAAGTCGATTTTGAAGAGATGATAAATATTCCTGGAGTGATTGATGCACGTTGGATGAATCATGTGGTGAATGGTGAAAAAGTGAAGAGTATCTGTTCTTTTGTTTTTGATATGGAGTCTATCCCTACTCAAGTGCAGTTGGGTTCTATAAACTACAGAGTCAGAGCATTTATCCAAAGACCAATGCAGTGTGATCATTGTAAAGCTTTTGGTCATGTTTCAAGAGTTTGCAGAAGGGAGAAGCCGAGATGTCCAAGTTGTGGAAAAGATCATATCATGTGTTATAAAAGTGGACCCTTTCTTTCTAAAATTAGCCACCGAAATTGTCGCAACCCCTATTACTAGCCTGGTCAACCTCTCTTTCGTATCATCTTAGATCCCCAGAGATTGGAAAGCTGCCGCGGTCATCCTCCTCTTCAAAGGTGGTGACACTCTAGATTCAAACTGTTACAGACCTATATCCATCCTTCCCTGCCTTTCGAAAGTATTTGAAATCCAAGTTAACTAACAGATCACCGACCATTTCGAATCCCACCGTACCTTCTCCGCTATGCAATCTGGTTTCCGAGCTGGTCATGGGTGCACCTCAGCCACGCTCAAGGTCCTAAACGATATTATAACCGCGATCGATAAAAGACAGTACTGTGCAGCCGTCTTCATCGACCTGGCCAAGGCTTTCGACTCTGTCAATCACCGCATTCTTATTGGCAGACTAAATAGCCTTGGTTTCTCAAATGACTGCCTCGCCTGGTTCACCAACTACTTCTCAGATAGAGTTCAATGTGTCAAATCGGAGGGCCTGTTGTCTAGACCTCTGGCAGTCTCTATGGGGGTGCCACAAGGTTCAATTCTCGGGCCGACTCTATTCTCTGTGTATATCAATGATGTCGCTCTTGCTGCTGGTGACTCTCAGATCCACCTCTATACAGATGAAACCATTTTGTATACATCTGGCCCTTCATTGGACACTGTGTTAACAAACCTCCAAACGAGCTTCAATGTCATACAACACTCTTTCCGTAGCCTCCAACTGCTCTTAAACGCTAGTAAAACTAAATGTATGCTCTTCAATCGAACGCTGCTTGCACCCGCCCGCCCGACTAGAATGGTCGTGGTCCTCTGTAGTTCAGCTGGTAGAGCACGGCGCTTGTAACGCCAAGGTAGTGGGTTCGATCCCCGGGACCACCCATACACAAAAAATGTATGCACGCATGACTGTAAGTCGCTTTGGATAAAAGCGTCTGCTAAATGGCATATTTATTTATTAGAATCACTACTCTTGGCGGGTCTGACTTAGAATATGTGGACAACTACAAATACCTAGGTGTCTGGTTAGACCGTAAACTCTCCAATCCAAAGTTAAATCTAGAATCGGCTTCCTATTTCGCAAACAAAGCCTCCTTCACTCATGCTGCCAAACATGCCCTCGTAAAACTGACTATCCTACCGATCCTTGACTTCGGCGATGTCATTTACAAAATAGCCTCCAACACTCTACTCAGAAAATTGGATGTAGTCTATCACTGTGCCATGTTTTGTCACCAAAGCTCCATATACTACCCACCATTGTGACCTGTACGCTCTCGTTGGCTGGCCCTCACTACATATTTGTCTCCAAACCCACAGGTCATCTATAAATCACTGCTAGGCAAATCCCCGCCTTATCTTAGCTCATTGGTCACCATAGCAACACCCACCCGTAGTATGCGCTCCAGCAGGTATATCTCACTGGTCATCCCCAAAGCCAACACCTCCTTTGGCCGGCATTCCTTCCAGTTCTCTGCTACCAATGACTGGAACGAACTGCAAAAATCTCTGAAGCTGGAGACTCTTATCTCCCTCACTAACTTTAAGCATCAGTTGTCAGAGCAGCTTACTGATCACTGCACCTGTACGCAGCCCATCTGTAATTAGCCCACCCAACTACCTCAGGAGAACTGGGTGAAAAGGTTGTGGTCAGATGAGACCAAAATTGAGCTCTTTGGCATCAACTCAACTCGCCGTGTTTGGTGGAGGAGGAATGCTGCCTATGACCCCAAGAACACCATCCCCACCGTCAAACATGGAGGTGGAAACATTATGCTTTCGGAACAGGACAACTTCACTGCATCAAAGGGACGATGGACGGGGCTATGTACCGTCAAATCTTGGGTGAGAACCTCCTTCCCTCAGCCAGGGCATTGAACATTGGTAGTGGATGGGTATTCCAGCATGACAATGACCCAAAACACACGGCCAAGGCAACAAAGGAGTGGCTCAAGAAGAAGCACATTAAGGTCCTGGAGTGGCCTAGCCAGTCTCCAGACCTTAATCCCATAGAAAATCTGTGGAGGGAGCTGAAGGTTCGAGTTGCCAAACATCAGCCTCGAAACCTTAATGACTTGGAGAAGATCTGCAAAGAGGAGTGGAACAACATCCCTCCTGAGATGTGTGCCAACCTTGTGGCCAACTACAAGAAACATCTGACCTCTGTGATTGCCAACAAGGGTTTTGCCACTAAGTACTAAGTCATGTTTTGCAGAGTGGTCAAATACTTATTTCCCTCATTAAAATGTAAATCAATTTATAACATTTTTGACATGCGTTTTTCTGGATTTTTGTTGTTGTTATTCTGTCTCTCACTGTTCAAATAAACCTACCATTAAAATTATAGACTGATCATGTCTTTGTCAGTGGGCAAACGTACAAAATCAGCAGGGGATCAAATTATTTTTTTCCTCATATATTTTCTATTGTGTTTTTGACTGTGCGTTTTGTTTATCCCATATGTAACTGTGTTGTTGTTGTTTTTATCGCACTGCTTTGCTTTATCTTGGCCAGTTCACCAGGTCTCATTTTGTAAATGAGAACTTGTTCTCAACTGGCTTACCTGTTTAAATAAAGGTGAAATAAAAATAAATAAAAATCTTTTGATTTCCCGACAAGGGTGAAAGAGAATGAGGTGGCCAAAGTCAGGGCTGTCCAGAGCATTTCATATGCAGCAGCTGTCAAAAGGGTTGAGGGTTTGAATGTTGGTCCTGAAGAGTCCATGATGGTGGATAGGCCTTCACTGCACACTGCAGGGGTTGCCTTTCACCAGCAGGACCCTGGCACTTTAAAGGTTAAGAAGTTGGACTTTGTGGCCTTTATAGGTATGGTGATTAATGACACTGCCAAGGTGGAGAGAAGGTCCAGGAAGATAGATATCATCGTGGATGCGGTGGAGAGGTTCCTGGGACTGAAATATTTCTCAGTGGAAGAGTTACATGGAATATTGTCACAAGTCGTACCACCCTCTCAGGCCCTAGAGCCTGAGAAGGGAGATATTAAGATTTGAAAGAAGGAAGAAGTGGGAGTTTTATTTTGTTTTGTTTTTGTCAATGTACTATTTTTATTTAGGTGGATTAAGTTAGTTTCCCTATCACATATGGATTTTCTTTTTTACCTTGTTTTGGTTTTTCAACCCGTCCAGTTCGTGGCGGCAATACACCTTTTTGGGTTGTAGTCCGCCATAAAACCCACAGAAGAAGAAGAAGAAAAAATCATTTTCTCGTGTTGGCATAAGCAAAAATCGAACACATAGCAAGTTACAGTATTTTTTAGTTCATTTTTACTTCCTCTATAGCTCAGTCTTGGACGGTGTGATTAGGAAAAAGTAGCTACTTTGACCATCGATTGAAGATTAAAGTTTAGATTTTTGTACAGGCGTTAATAAGGCAAATATGTTGGGTCCTCACAGCGTCAACATTTACGTGAGCACAGCGAGGAAATAAAAGTGTGAGTATACATGCAATAAACATATTTCCCTTCATGATAGTTCTGAATTTCTGTATGTGTTAGTCTGAAAGTGAATTCGAACACATCTAGCAAGTTTTCGGTTTGCGAACTAGTCAGGAAGCTAAGCATTGAAAGCAAATGGTTCCATAAATAGACTTTTAGCTTTGGATTGCTAGACTTTTAGCTAACTAGCTAAGCTAACGGCTAGCTAAGTCAACTTCACCTGAAAGGAATAGGACTCATGTTGCAATGAAGGGCTCTGGCCTAATCTTATGTTACTGACTTCTAAACGGCTCTGGCCTAATTAACCAAATGTGACTGAAATCTGTTTTGTTTAGGTGTTCTGAGTGTATGTGAAGATGGGCCGCTCCTCCAAAGACAAACGGGATATCTACTACCGTCTTGCCAAGGAGGAGGGCTGGAGGGCCAGGAGCGCCTTCAAACTACTGCAGCTGGACGAGGAGTTTGGCCTGTTCAAAGGCAAGAAGGCCTCTTGGGTTAACTTTTCTGGCCATGGTTTTATTACCCTAGGTCAACATCAGACATCAATGGCTTATGTTATTGGGTATGGCGGTTGTAAAATATAACATTATGCCAAAGGAATGGGGAGATGAGTTTGATCATCCATTTCTGATGTTACCTGTATATGACATTGACATCCATTTCTCCCTCCCAGGTGTAAAGAGGGCAGTGGACCTCTGTGCTGCCCCAGGCAGCTGGAGCCAGGTCCTAAGCCGTAAACTCAGGTTCGTTTCAATCTCTTTCCTTCTCCTGGTAGCATAGTTGGCATCTATTAGTATGGGGTGTTAATGAATAGTGTACATAACACTAATGCTGTATATTCATCTGATGGTTTGACAGAGGAAAGGAGGAGAAGAGTGAGGAGGTAAAGATAGTGGCAGTGGACCTGCAGGCCATGGCTCCTCTCCCTGGGGTGACACAGATCCAGGGGGACATCACCAAGGTAACGGGGACATGTCTTTCCTGTCCCACAAGGACTTATCGAGACACTATTCTGGAACACTGAATTAGTTGCAGTATTGGCCTGATTCCAAACCTTTCAGAGAAGGAAGTGCAAGTCATCAAGGGCAGAGGAAAGGGGATAATAAGTGTTTGGTTTGGAATATAGCCATTGTATGACAGATTTGGATCAGATTCTCAAACTAATTCAACAAAGCTGGTGGGTAAAATATCTGTTGCTTTTAGATCTCCACTGCCCAGGAGATAATCAGGCATTTTGAAGGACAGCCTGCAGACCTGGTAGTGTGTGATGGCGCCCCAGACGGTGAGTGTGAGAGTGTTCTCTTCCCTCTGGTTTCAGTTTTGTTTGTGTCCTCTTGCATTTAGTTGCATATTCTTCTCTTAGTTGCCACTGTGGGGTTTGTTGTTTTGTCATTGCACTATATGCTTATGGCTCTTCCTCATTGGTCATTTTATGGCTTGTCTACATAGTGACGGGACTCCATGATGTGGATGAGTATATCCAGGCTCAGCTCCTATTGGCTGTAAGTATCACACTGCAACACTGTGTAATATTGAGTTGAATCCCACATGGCTGATCAGTTATCTTTTGTTGTTTATCCTTTATAATATGTTTCTAAATATCCCCTCTCAGGCCCTAAACATTACAACACACGTCCTGAAACCTGGAGGAACGTTTGTTGCAAAGGTAGGCTGTATGTTGGATGAGGACGTGTGGCGCAATTGGTTAGCGTGGTAGACTGTTAATCTAAAGGTTGGTGGTTCGAGCCCACCCAGGGTTGATATCTTCCCACTTCTAGTGATGTGGCAAGACCTTCTACAAGCATTTCGCTATACCTGCTATAACATCTGCTAAACACGTGTATGTGACAAATACGATTTGATTTGATTTGTTTGTATTCATTAGGGATCCCCAATAGTTCCTGCCAAGGCAGCAGCTACTCTTCCTGGGATCCAAACACATTAAGGCACTTACATCACACATAAAACAAAAGATACAATAGTACATAATATAACATTATTACACCACTATATATCTACAATACAAAATGAATAATGTCAACAATATTAAAATGTACGCGTGTGTTGATGTAACAAGTTCTGCACTTCGTTTTTTTAATTGTGGAGGGAAATTAGCTAAGTAGCCTATGTCATGTGAAAGTTATCTTATGCTTTGGTTCCTGTGTAGATATTCCGGGGGAAGGATGTGACCCTCCTGTACTCCCAGCTTAAGATCTTCTTCAGTGGTGTGACCTGTGCCAAGCCCCGGAGCAGCAGGAACTCCAGCATAGGTGAGCTGGAGACCACATCTGACACAATGGTCACACACCAGATCATAGATGGTTTCCATTCAAATGCCTGGTTTTGACAGAAGGGTTAAAGGATTAAGTTGGTGAGGGGCTGCTTGAGACTTATATTTTTTTGTCTCTCTCACTTCTACAGAGGCATTTGTGATGTGTCAGAATTACTCTCCTCCAGAAGGATATGTGCCCAACATGTCCAATCCTCTGCTGGATCACTCATATGGTAACAACACAATACAACACAGTAATGCTTCTCATGTTCCTCATGTTTCAACTCCATATAATACTGTCATGTTATACACTGGTACTCAAGTTGGTTTCTGACTGTTTCAGATGTAGATTTTAACCAGCTAGAGGGACCAAACAGAATCATAGTTCCTTTCCTGGCCTGTGGGGACCTGAGTGCCTTTGACTCGGACCGGACCTACCCTCTCCAGGTACTGATATTCAGACACGTCTCTGCTGATACATGTATTGTAGACCAATGCTTTTCTTTAGTAGTCTCGAAGCTGTTACTCTATAGATAAGATGCTTCATATTAGGGCTGACCTCAATTAGTTGACAGTTCCATTGTTTGGTCGTTGGGCTGTTGGTTGACCGAGATTGTTTTAGTCGAGCAGTAACACACAAACACACGTATACAGGACCAGTCAAAAGTTTGGACACACCTACTCATTCAAGGGCTTTTCTTTATTTTTACTATTTTCTACATTGTAGAATAATAGTGAAGACATCAACATGATGAAATAACACATATGGATCATATAGTAGCCAAAAAAGTGTTAAACAAATCAAAATATTTTTTAGATTCTTCAAAGTAGCCACCCTTTGCCTTGATGACAGCTTTGCACACTCTTGGCATTCTCTCAACCAGCATCTTGAGGAATACTTTTCCAACAGTCTTGAAGGAGTTCCCACATGCTGAGCACTTGTTGGCTGCTTTTCCTTCACTCTGCGTTCCAACTCATCTCAAACCATCTCAATTGGGTTGTCGTCGGGTGATTGTGGTGGCCAGGTCATCTGATGCAGCACTCCATCACTCTCCTTCTTGGTCAAATAGCCCTTACACAGCCTGTAGGTGTGTTTTGGGTCATTGTCCTGTTGAAAAACAAATGATAGTCCCACTAAGGGCAAGCGAGATGAGATGGCGTATCGCTGCAGAATGCTGTGGTAGCCATGCTGGTTAAGTGTGCCTTGAATTCTAAATAAATCAGACAGTGTCACCAGCAAAGCGCCCCCACTCCATCACACCACCTCCTCCATGCTTTATGGTGGGAACCACACTTGCGGAAATCCGTTCACCTACTCTGTGTCTCACAAAGACACGGCGGTTGGAACCAAAAATCTCAAATTTGGATTTATCAGACCAACGGACAGATTTCCACCAGTCTAATGTCCATTGCTCATGTTTCTGGGCCCAACCAAGTCTCTTCTTCTTATTGGTGTCCTTTAGTAGTGGTTTCTTTGCAGCAATTTGATCATGAAGGCCTGATTCACACAGTCTCCTCTGAACAGTTGATGATGAGATGTGTCTGTTACTTGAACTCTGTGAAGCATTTATTTGGGCTGCAATCTGAGGTGCAGTTAACTCTAATGACCTTATCCTCTGCAGCAGAGGTAACTCATGGTTTTCCTTTCCTGTGGCGGTCCTCATGAGAGTCAGTTTCATCATAGTGCTTGATGGTTTTTGCGACTGCACTTGAAGAAACTTTCAAAGTTCTGGAAATGTTCTGGATTGACTGACCATGTCTTAAGGTAATGATGGACTGTCGTTTCTCTTTGCTTATTTGAGCTGTTCTTGCCATAATATGGACTTGGTCTTTTACCAAATATGGCTATCTTCTGTATACTACCCCTACCTTGTCACAACACAACTGATTGGCTCAAACGCATTTAGAAGGAAAGAAATGCCAAAAATGAACTTTTAACAAGGCACACCTGTTAATTGAAATGTATTCCAGGTGACTACCTCATGAAGCTGGTTGAGATAATCCCTGGAATGAGTAGGTGTGTCCAAACCTTTGACTGGTACTGTGTATATACAGTGCATTCAGAAAATATTTAGACCCCTTTACTTTCCCCACATTTTGTTACGTTACAGCCTTATTCTAAAATTGTTTCAATAAATATCAATCTACACACAATACCCCATGATGACAAATCGTAAGAACTCACAGACAACTTGTAAAAGCTCAAACCAAGTTTATTCACCCACTGGGTCAAACAGCTGCAAAGACATGTTTACACAAGCACATATATTTATACCCTCCTTCTAGGAGGAGTCAACTCCTTGCACATCTAGATAGCCAATACATCTCTGTTGCTAGTCAGGAACTTAATTGGTACCTCTCACTGGTGTAGTCGTGGCCCCGCCTCCTGCTAGAACCTCCATGGGCATGTAATATATGTGTGTAACAGGACTGTTTCTTCTCACTTCATCTGACCTGACCTCGGGCCGAATTCCTCACTCCTCCCTAATCCTCAGCTGTCCTACCTTATCAGTGACTGAAACCAGACTGTTGCCCTTTGCCTCCCTCCATAGGATCCATGAGATTTAACAATAACATGTTTGACAGAATGTAAACTTCCTGCCCCCCCCTTCTCACTCAGTAACTTTCCATACACCCAGTTCTTATCCACCCACCATTGACCCCAACATATACATTAATTATACATGTACAGTAATCAAGAAGTTCTAGTATGGTAACATTAATAAGTATATTTCAAGCTAGAACCCAACAGTATGAATGCCCTGGCTTCTGCTCAGGCCATATTACCAGGCCATATTACCGTAAATGCTGCATGGTCAATGCAGACGTCGGATTGACCATGCACCCAGATGCACAATGCACTTCTCTCTCCAGAATGCGCGCTCTCCCGCCAATTTGTGCACATTCATTGTTTCATAACTTAATTGTGAGTTGTTTGATTTGTTAGTGTATATCAATTCCCCATTATATATATCACCAGTAGTACATTTACCATTAACTCCTATAATTTCTAATCTACAATGTTTGTTACTTTGGTTACGGTCATTTATTTTAATGCTTTCAATATTATTCCTGTCTTTCTGTTCTCATTGTTGGAGTGGACACATTGTTTGCTGAGTGCACAATCTATGCTACACTTATGAGAAACAAGTTTTGGTTTATTTAATTCCATTTATGAGTTCTGTCAATTTAATCATTGTCTTTTGTTTGGAGCTCTCCTGTCAATGTTGAGTAAGGATGCGCACGCATAGAAGTAGGCCTATAGGCTACCTGGCCTGCGCACAAGTATTTCTGATCAAATCAAATCAAATCAAATCAAATTTTATTGGTCACATGCGCCGAATACAACAAGTGCAGACATTACAGTGAAATGCTTACTTACAGCCCTTAACCAACAGTGCGTTTATTTTAAACAAAAAAGTAAGAATAAAACAACAACAAAAAAAGTGTTGAGAAATACAAAGAGCAGAAGTAAAATAAAGTGACAGTAGGGAGGATATATATACAGGGGGGTAACGCGCAGAGTCAATGTGCGGTGGCACCGGCTAGTTGAGGTAGTTGAGGTAATATGTACATGTGGGTAGAGTTAAAGTGACTATGCATAAATACTTAACAGAGTAGCAGCAGCGTAAAAAGGATGGGGTGGGGGGGCAGTGCAAATAGTCCGGGTAGCCATGATTAGCTGTTCAGGAGTCTTATGGCTTGTGGGTAGAAGCTGTTGAGAAGTCTTTTGGACCTAGACTTGGCACTCGGTACCGCTTGCCGTGCGGTAGCAGAGAGAACAGTCTATGACTAGGGTGGCTGGAGTCTTTGACAATTTTGAGGGCCTTCCTCTGACACCGCCTGGTATAGAGGTCTTGGATGGCAGGGAGCTTTGCCCCAGTGATGTACTGGGCGCACGCACTACCCTCTGTAGTGCCTTGCGGTCAGAGGCCAAGCAGTTGCCATACCAGGCGGTGATGCAACCAGTCAGGATGCTCTCGATGGTGCAGCTGTAGAATTTTTTGAGGATCTGAGGACCCATGCCAAATCTTTTTAGTCTCCTGAGGGGGAATAGGCTTTGTCGTGCCCTCTTCACGACTGTCTTGGTGTGCTTGGACCATGATAGTTCGTTGGTGATGTGGACACCAAGGAACTTGAAGCTCTCAACCTGTTCCACTACAGCCCCGTCGATGAGAATGGGGGCGTGCTCAGTCCTCTTTTTTTTCCTGTAGTCCACAATCATCTCCTTTGTCTTGGTCACGTTGAGGGAGAGGTTGTTGTCCTGGCACCACACGGCCAGATCTCTGACCTCCTTAAAGCACCACCACTAATGACCTGTGGAGCTTCTCAAAGTAATGTTTTCTTCACCTCAAACAGCAAGCAAACAAAGTCTGTTTTTACATCCACTGAGAATGACTAGTTACTCAATGTATTTGAAAAACTCTTTCCAGCTCTCTCCCTTTCCATAACCACTCAGCGTGAATGGGAAAAATGTCATGCTCTGATCCAGTGGAAACGTCATAAAATAGGCTTCTTATCAATGCTTGACTTGGACTGAAATAGGTTCCGGTACTCATTTTGGGTGCTGGTACAGTTTATATTTAGGTGCAGGAGCTCCACAATACTTTTGAGCTAAAATTCTATTAGAGGAACAAGAGCTCAAGCAGTAGAACATTTGAGGTGCCGGTACTCGGCTCCGGTGACTTCCTGTCTAAGTCAAGCACTGCTTCTTATCCCTTGCCCAAGCTCTTGTCCCAAGCTCAATGGCGCAAGAAACTAGATAACTAGAGGGCCAAGAATCTTTTCGGGCAGGACCCAAGTTAATAGTTGATACAATGTTTCAAGTTCGTTGCAGATAGGCCAATTGTAGCCAATGTGATTTTTAGGATATTTATTTTTATCAGGATATTTTCTACCTGCAGGCTGCAATGTTTTTATTTGTTGGCTTTATGTAGGCTATTTTTACATAGTTGGCAATAAAGTTTTAGATTTTTTTCATTTTAATAGAATTTTGATTAACCAAATGACAATGATTTTGAGATATGAAAACGTTATTGTAAATTAAATTAAACTTTCATGAAAATGTGCATATGAAAACCATAACTGCCACGCAGAGCGGTAGAAATTGTAAGATAAATTAGCATTCCTCATGAGAAAGGTTGCCGACTCCTCGTGTAGCCTATTACCAACAACTTCAGGAGAGGAATGGCAGAATCTGCGAAAGTCAGCAGGAGCTGGAGGAGAATAGTTGGGTTAGGTTAAGGTTTTTATCTCTTTTTTTGGTTACTAAATGATTCCATATGTGTTATTTCATAGTTCTGATGTCTTCACTATTATTCTACAATGTAGAAAATTGTAAAAATAAAGAAACCCTTGAATGAGTAGGTGTTCTAAAACTTTTGACCGTATGTACAGTGGGGGAAAAAAGTATTTAGTCAGCCACCAATTGTGCAAGTTCTCCCACTTAAAAAGATGAGAGAGGCCTGTAATTTTCATCATAGGTACACGTCAACTATGACAGACAAATTGAGAGAGAAAAAAATCCAGAAAATCACATTGTAGGATTTTTTATGAATTTATTTGCAAATTATGGTGGAAAATAAGTATTTGGTCACCTACAAACAAGCAAGATTTCTGGCTCTCACAGACCTGTAACTTCTTCTTTAAGAGGCTCCTCTGTCCTCCACTCGTTACCTGTATTAATGGCACCTGTTTGAACTTGTTATCAGTATTAAAGACACCTGTCCACAACCTCAAACAGTCACACTCCAAACTCCACTATGGCCAAGACCAAAGAGCTGTCAAAGGACACCAGAAACAAAATTGTAGACCTGCACCAGGCTGGGAAGACTGAATCTGCAATAGGTAAGCAGCTTGGTTTGAAGAAATCAACTGTGGGAGCAATTATTAGGAAATGGAAGACATACAAGACCACTGATAATCTCCCTCGATCTGGGGCTCCACGCAAGATCTCACCCCGTGGGGTCAAAATGATCACAAGAACGGTGAGCAAAAATCCCAGAACCACACGGGGGGACCTAGTGAATGACCTGCAGAGAGCTGGGACCAAAGTAACAAAGCCTACCATCAGTAACACACTACGCCGCCAGGGACTCAAATCCTGCAGTGCCAGACGTGTCCCCCTGCTTAAGCCAGTACATGTCCAGGCCCATTTGCTAGAGTGCATTTGGATGATCCAGAAGAGGATTGGGAGAATGTCATATGGTCAGATGAAACCAAAATATAACTTTTTTTAGTAAAAACTCAACTCGTCGTGTTTGGAGGACAAAGAATGCTGAGTTGCATCCAAAGAACACCATACCTACTGTGAAGCATGGGGGTGGAAACATCATGCTTTGGGGCTGTTTTTCTGCAAAGGGACCAGGACGACTGATTTGTGTAAAGGAAAGAATGAATGGGGCCATGTATCATGAGATTTTGAGTGAAAACCTCCTTCCATCAGCAAGGGCATTGAAGATGAAACGTGGCTGGGTCTTTTAGCATGACAATGATCCCAAACACACCGCCCGGGCAATGAAGGAGTGGCTTCGTAAGAAGCATTTCAAGGTCCTGGAGTGGCCTAGCCAGTCTCCAGATCTCAACCCCATAGAAAATCTTTGGAGGGAGTTGAAAGTCCGTGTTGCCCAGTGACAGCCCCAAAACATCACTGCTCTAGAGGAGATCTGCATGGAGGAATGGGCCAAAATACCAGCAACAGTGTGTGAAAACCTTGTGAAGACTTACAGAAAACGTTTGACCTGTGTCATTGCCAACAAAGGGTATATAACCCTAACCCTGGACTTCCTCACGGGCCGCCCCCAGGTGGTAAGGGTAGGTAACAACACATCTGCCACACTGATCCTCAACACGGGGGCCCCTCAGGGGTGCGTGCTCAGTCCCCTCCTGTACTCTCTGTTCACCCATGACTGCATGGCCAGGCACGACTCCAACACCATCATTAAGTTTGCCGACGACACAACAGTGGTAGGCCTGATCACCGGCAACGATGAGACAGCCTATAGGGAGGAGGTCAGAGATCTGGCCGTGTGGTGCCAGGACAACAACCTCTCCCTCAACGTGACCAAGACAAAGGAGATGATTGTGGACTACAGGAAAAAAAAGAGGACTGAGCACGCCCCCATTCTCATCGACGGGGCTGTAGTGGAACAGGTTGAGAGCTTCAAGTCCCTTGGTGTCCACATCACCAACGAACTATCATGGTCCAAACACACCAAGACAGTCGTGAAGAGGGCACGACAAAGCCTATTCCCCCTCAGGAGACTAAAAAGATTTGGCATGGGTCCTCAGATCCTCAAAAAATTCTACAGCTGCACCATCGAGAGCATCCTGACTGGTTGCATCACCGCCTGGTATGGCAACTGCTTGGCCTCTGACCGCAAGGCACTACAGAGGGTAGTGCGTACGGCCCAGTACATCACTGGGGCAAAGCTCCCTGCCATCCAGGACCTCTATACCAGGCGGTGTCAGAGGAAGGCCCTCAAAATTGTCAAAGACTCCAGCCACCCTAGTCATAGACTGTTCTCTCTGCTACCGCACGGCAAGCGGTACCGGAGTGCCAAGTCTAGGTCCAAAAGACTTCTCAACAGCTTCTACCCCCAAGCCATAAGACTCCTGAACAGCTAATCATGGCTACCCTGAATATTTGCACTGCCCCCCCCACCCCATCCTTTTTACGCTGCTGCTACTCTGTTAAGTATTTATGCATAGTCACTTTAACTCTACCCACATGTACATATTACCTCAACTACCTCAACTAGCCGGTGCCCCCGCACATTGACTATGCAACGGTACCCCCCTGTATATATAGCCTCCCTATTGTCACTTTATTTTACTGTATATATAGCCTCCCTACTGTCACTTTATTTTACTTCTGCTCTTTTTTTCTCAACACTTTTTTGTTGTTTTATTCTTACTTTTTTTGTTTAAAATAAATGCACTGTTGGTTAAGGGCTGTAAGTAAGCATTTCACTGTAATGTCTGCACCTGTTGTATTCGGCGCATGTGACCAATACAATTTGATTTGATTTGAAAGTATTGAGAAACTTTTGTTATTGACCAAATACTCATTTTCCACCATAATTTGAAAATAAATTCATTAAAAATCCTACAATGTGATTTTCTGGATTTTTTCCCCTCATTTTGTCTGTCATAGTTGACGTGTACCTATGATGAGAGAGGCCTGTAATTTTCATCTTTTTAAGTGGGAGAACTTGCACAATTGGTGGCTGACTAAATACTTTTTTTCCCCACTGTATGTATGTATGTAAAAATACAAGTTTAAAATGTTGAGCAATCGATTAATCGAAAGAACAGACGACTTTCGGTCAACCCCCCAAAAAAATTGGTGGGGGCAGCCTTACTTCATATGAAACTTTTGTGCTGTGCTCATTAAACTTTAATTTTATTTTTCTTCATAGTTGGATGCCAGTAAGGAATACCAGTACACGCCCCCCACCCAGCCCCCCATTCGCCCACCCTACCAGCAGGCCTGTCATCTACGCAAGAACAACCTATTGGCCAAGGAGGACTCCCCCTCTCTTCCATTGGATGAAGCCCTTTCAAATATGGACATTTCAACCAGTCAGGAAGAGTCATAGTGTGTTCAGTTTATTAAACGTTTGTGAAGGTTTGTACTGAATTACCCAGAACGGAGTGCACAGTGCTTCAACAGTCTTTTGAGGTATGTTTGTTCCCATTTGGTGTGTGGGTTGGCGCCTGATCAATATGGGATGACCATTTCTAATCGCAAAACTCATGCAGCACACCGTATACAATCGCCCTCTGGGCCACCATAATCACCACATTCTTCATCTGGTCATTCAGAACAGCACCGTGTCCGTTGAACACTGAGTCCTCCTGAACGCGGCCGTAGATGTCTTCCCCAACAGAGAGAACTGACATTTCATAGAGCAGAAACAAAGGAAGAAAGAGGATATTTGGTTCAGAAAAGCCTTGACTGCATAAAGACTGTGTATAGATGATCAAGGAAACAGAATACTTCTTTTGAATTATGAATTTTGCCACATGTTTTACCAATCAATAGTCATAATATTGTACCGTTATTGTTTTTTCATCTAAAATGAATAAAATTTACTTGAGCACTCCAATGTGTTTCTGTTCTGTGATCTGCTTTCCAATGGCCAGTCACATATCCTGGTTCAAAAAGCACTTTCTGCTCCCTAGTCTTTGGCTACACATTGAGATATGAATGAAGAAATAGGGACAACACGTGGGTTCATGGTATTGCAGAGTAACAACGTAAATCTCAAGAATCTGTGATTGGTAGGCCTACCAGCAATGTTCCCTCTAAGCTGCGCCCCTCCTCCAGGACAGCCACGCAGAAGAAATGCCATGCAGCGCAGAGACGCAAGAGATGGAACTTCACTGAGGTCGCCCCATTAGTTTATACTATCCTGTGATCGAATCAATATTATATCAGCCCCTTTTCAATGCAACAAAACAAATTAAATTTGCAAGATTGAGGCTGTGCAAGATTTGATATTCTTAGCAAGTTAGCGAGTTATTATCCCAGTTATAGATAAGTATAGGTCAGCAATGGGGAGTTCCTGCTTCCTACAACAGCACAAAACGCATAGGCTACATTTCAAGCTGCCTTTGAAAAACCAGTCAGGTAAAAAGCTTATGATTTAATTAAAGGGGCAGTGTTGTATTTTTAGACAGGCTTGAATATTCAAATAAGCCAATAGGCAGAGGGGTAGACTACATTGTCTAATTCTCTAGAGTTATAATAATTAATTGTATTTTGTAAAGTGGTTTCTTGCATCATACAATACAATTGACAGCGATCTATTTGGCCCAGGGTGTTATAGACCAATTAAAAAATCATGAATTAATGTCAAGCCCTTCATAATGTAAAAACATTTTTTAAAGTAATGCAATGTAGGCCTGCATTGAACACCACATATTACCTACAGTAGGCTACATCATATACAGTTGAAGTCCAAAGTTTACATACACCTTAGCCAAATACATTTAAACTCAGTTTTTCACAATTCCTGACATTTAATCCTGTCTTAGGTCAGTTAGGATCACAACTTTATTTTAAGAATATGAAATATCAGAATAATAGTAGAGAGAATGATTTATTTCAGCTTTTATTTATTTCATCACATTCCCAGTAGGTCAGAAGTTTACATACACTCAATTAGTATTTGGTAGCATTGCTTTTAAATTGCTTAACTTGGGTCAAACATTTCGGGTAGCCTTCCACAAGCTTCCCACAATAAGTTGGGTGAATTTTGGCCCATTCCTCCTGACAGAGCTGGTGTAACTGAGTCAGGTTTGTAGGCCTCCTTGCTCGCACACACTTTTTCAGTTCTGCCCACAAATGTTCTATAGGATTGAGGTCAGGGATTTGTGATGGCCACTCCAATACCTTGACTTTGTTGTCCTTAAGCCATTTTGCCACAACTTTGGAAGTATGCTTGGGGTCATTGTCCATTTGGAAGACCCATTTGCGACCAAGCTTTAACTTCCTGACTGATGTCTTGAGATGTTGCTTCAATATATCCACATAATTTTCCTTCCTCATGATGCCATCTATTTTGTGAAGTGCACCAGTCCCTCCTGCAGCAAAGCACCCCACAGCATGATGCTGCCACCCCTGTGCTTCACAGTTGGGATGGTGTTCTTCGGCTTGCAAGCCACCCCCCTTTTTCATCCAAACATAACGATGGTCATTATGGCTTTATTTTTGTTTCATCAGACCAGAGGACATTTCTCCAAAAAGTACGATCTTTGTCCCCATGTGCAAACCGTAGTCTGGCTTTTTTATGGCGGTTTTGGAGCAGTGGCTTCTTCCTTGCTAAGCGGCCTTTCAGGTTATGTCGATATAGGACTCGTTTTACTGTGGATATAGATACTTTTGTACCTGTTTCCTCCAGCATCATCACAAGGTCCTTTGCTGTTGTTCTGGGATTGATTTGCACTTTTCGCACCAAAGTACGTTCATCTCTAGGAGACAGAACGCGTCTCCTTCCTGAGCGGTATGATGGCTGCGTGGTCCCATGGTGTTTATACTTACGTACTATTGTTTGTACAGATGAACGTGGTACCTTCAGGTGTTTGGAAATTGCTCCCAAGGATGAACCAAACTTGTGGAGGTCTACTATTTTTTTTCTGAGGTCTTGGCTGATTTCCTTTGATTTTCCCATGATGTCAAGCAAAGAGGCACTGAGTTTGAAGGTAGGCCTTGAAATACATCCACAGATACACCTCCAATTGAGGAGGTGCCATGCTCTACCATCTGAGCCACACAGGACACTTGTAGCTCAGCATCAACTAGCTTGTATTTCCTGTTGCTATTCAGGTCAGCACATAAGGGACCACACTAGGGTTACTGATCATTCACACACATCTAATTCCAGAGACGAGAACACAAGTCTAGACCAACCACAACCAAAGGGCTTTGAATATGTATAGAGGTGGAAGGTTAAAGTATGGTACTGAGGTCATAAGCTAGGGCTAGATGAGCCACAAGTGTCAGAAGCCAGACTAGTGGGTCTCCCCACACATGAACCTTATACATCAGTCTCTCAAAAACATTGCATTAGAGTATACATGTGAATTTTTTTGTCATGGAAGTGTGCTACTACCTTTGTTCAAGAAAGTAAGGCTGAAAGCAGACTGTAGGTTTTCATGTAGTTTAAAATGTTTGCCAAACATGCCAAACAACGTATACCTTAAAGACCAACCCCAGTCTCCTTTTCACCTCATTTATCACCTGATTTACTTAACAAAAGGAACATCTCAATAGGTGGTCCAGGTATGACATGGCACATGTGGGGGGTGGACCTTTCCTCTTTTGTCCTCTACTGCTCCTCTATTGTTCCTGCAAGACCAACTCCTTGAATGGTCTACATTTACATTTTAGTCATTTAACAGACGCTCTTATCCAGAGCGACTTACAGTTAGTGCATACATTATTATTATTTATTTTTTTATACCCCCCGTGGGAATCAAACCCACAACCCTGGCGTTGCAAACACCATGCTCTACAAACTGAGCTACATCCCCTGCCGGCCATTCCCTCCCCTACCCTAGACGACACTGGGCCAATTGTGCGCCGCCCCATGGGTCTCCCGGTCGCGGCCGGCTACGACAGAGCCTGGATTCGAACCAGGATCTCTAGTGGCATAGCTAGGACTGCGATGCTGTGCCTTAGAACACTGCGCCACTCGGGAGACTATTCACTCGGGAGTCTACACCTTGAAGTTTGCAGTTGTTTCTAAAAAACACTATTTTGCTCAAACCATTTTTTTAAACCCTTTACCCTACATTACTGTATTTATACTTGGGATATTGTTTTTCAACAGGAACAGTTAAAAAATAGCTGGAGTGCGTCTTTAAACTGTCCAAAGCAGTTGGCAATACATTGTTTAAGGGATATTAGCCGATGTCAAAATTGTTGAATCTTCACAGAAACAACTCTCTGGTTTGTCATATTTGGCAATATTTCCAGCAAGTTCAATTAAGGGTGCAGTAGCCTATTCGTACTTTCTAAAGCGTCATTTGTAACCTGGCCAGTTTCCATATCCGCCTCTCTAGGTTGTTCTGCCTCCTAAACATAGGCTGCCAGTTTTTTTCACTTCATTATCGAAGTGTGATCAGTCCTTCATTAACATCAAAACGTTTCAAGGATGTCTCCATCTTACTTTCTCTTCATTTGTGAGTGATCAATTATCTATTATTGTAATAATATTAATTAATTGTAACAAATTAATTAATTTAGGTTTAACATGTAGGACTTCACATAAAAGCCGTGTTTAAAAATGTTTTGCCATGTTTAAAGGTATGGCTGCTGTTGCAGTTAAAGAAGGTTGTGCTGGTATGTAATGTATTACTGTAATCTATTACCACATAAGAATATTTCCTGAATCATTCTATTTCTAACAATTAAAATGTGTGTTCTCACAGTTTCTCTCTTTAACTCTAAACAGATTCTGTCCCAACTCCCACCATTTTGCTCGACCCTGGGTACATCGATGTAGCTATGCCTGTTGTAGTACGCTGTGAGTCAACAGAAGGCACAAAGTGCCACTTCTACAAAGACCACGACCCCAACCCTATAAGAACAGTGAATTCCGGTGTTTGCCAATTCATATTGTTCTGGAATGAGTTCAAAAAGTGGAACAAGACTGAAGTAGATCTCAGCTGTGCTATTCTAAATAAGAAAATAATCTCAAAACTTAGTGACGTTCGAAAACTTCATGTAAGTGGTAAGTGACAATTTTATTACCAGGCTCTCGATTGGCGCAGCAGTCTAAGGCACTGCATCTCAGTGCTTGAGGTGTCATTACAGACCCTAGTTCAATTCCAGGCTGTATCACAATCCGGCTGTGATTGGGAGTCCCATAGGGCTGTGCACAATTGGCCCAGCATTGGCCGTGGTAGGCTGTCATTGTAAAAAAGAACTTGTTCTTAACTGACTTGCCTAGTTAAATAAATGTGAAAAACATTTGATTGATTGACAAACCTTTTTTTTCTTCTAATGTACAAACAGATTCCATGAAAATACCCAGGATTTTTGTGGAAAATACAGGAACTTACTTAATTATTCGGTGTGAGGCCAAGCATGCTGGTACCTCATGCTACTATTACCTGGACAACAGTGACTCCCCCTTTAAAAAGCAGCCCTACAAAGACAATGTCTGTGTGGGGAAAGTGGCGGAAAAGGAACTGCTGAGGAAGAGGAGCAGTGCCGGAGAGCTCTTCATCACCTGTGCTGTGGAGCTGGTAATGGAGGGTGAAGATACTGTGAAATCACAGCATAGTGAACCCTTCAAGATCACCATAGATTGTGAGGACATCAATTAAATTATTGTGCAGTCTAACATGACAATCATCTGTCTGTATTGCAATACTGATGAATATGTCATATTCTTCCTCCAATTATAGACTATCCTGGGTCCACCACTTCCTCATCAACATTCAGTACCAACAAAAGCAATGTAACTAAAGGAGAAGGTGTGTAACCTTAACATGTTTTTAAACTTACTGTTGATAGACCCACCCACCTAAAAGCATTTCAAGATAACATTGACTGATTATGTTGCTAATGTGCTGTACTGTTATCTTTAATATGGTAAAATCGGATTAATCTAATACAACAAACAATTTCAACTTGATTTGAAAGTCATCTCCCCTTTAGAGTCCTCCTCAGAGTTCCCCCTCTACATCAGTCTGAGTGTTGGGGCCTTTTGCCTTATTCTACTGGTTGTATCTGTCCTGTGTTTTCTCCGGTACAAGCGAGGTACATGCATTCAAATACTGATACTTCAAGGCTTAATTTGTTCCAATGTACATTTTGAGTTATTTGTGTATTATACATGTAAAATCAGGGCTGGTTTAATCTATTATAATTTCCTATTTATTTCTGAAGGTGATCAACAAGACTGGTCTGCCAATAGGTAAGTGAGGGGTCTATTTGTATTATAATTACATTATATTTTTCTTCCTACACATCATTATACAGTTCCATGTCTAAATGTACTGGGTAAATTGTCTCAACAGATCCCAATGGAACCAGAACAAAGAAGTTATCTGTGAGTATGAAAGGAAACTAAAACATATGCCCACTACAGCATATTCATTTCTCAGAAACTTGATTATATTCAGTACTCTACATTTCACCTTTCTCTCATTTAAAACAGATGCAAATGCTTAATCATTTCAACAAGGTGGTCTGAATGTGGGGATGCTGTGTGGTGCTAGTTCAAGTGTACTTCCACCTGTTGATGAACTTCCTCCACATCCTTTCTCTGCTTCCTGATTTACATATCTAACACTCTCTGCTCTTCCTGTAGCCTGACAACATTTGTTCCTCTCAGATGAATGGTGTAATATCTAACTGGGCAAGAAATAGATGTGCAAAGGGTTTAAGATATGATCCATTTGAAGTTTCACATTGTTTAAAAAAAAAGAAGGGTAAATACATGTGTTATTTTATTACCTTGTTTAAAAAAAAAACTATCTTGTTATTTTATTACTATTTTTTATCTACTTTGTATATTGATAGTTTTGCTACCTTTCATTTACTCTGCACAGTTGAGGAAGAGTGGAAAGTTAGCATTTCACTGTGCCATTACACCTGCTGTATTCTGTGCATGTGACAAATAAACATTGATTTGATTTGATTGTGTAGATTCGTTTTAACATATCGGTATACAATTGTCCTATTCTGTGCAATTTTTAATATGTAATTATGTTTTTGAATAAATGAAATACACGTATTGTATTACAGCATTCCCATTTTATGCTGCCATTTGTGGTTCTGTTTTCCTAAGGAAATACAGGTTAGATCATTTCAGCTCTCAGGCAGTTGAGGGGCATTTTCTCCCCATCCTGGATTATGTTGATATGGAGGAAGAAATAGCTACAATCACAAGGGATCACTGTTTTACTGAGTCCTTGGATGGTTGGTACCACTTTTACCTAGTAGATGGGGTTAAAAGATTGTGTGAGTTAGAGAAACAACAGAGGTTAGGAATGGAGAAGGGTGATCGTAGAGATAGGGGTGTACTCTAACCACTAGTTTGTGGTGACACAGTGTGATGTGAAACACAGTAACTAAACTGGCTGATATCTCTTGATGCCTGAGTGTTTGTGCTTCTGTTTGTCAAGTAGAAGTGACCACAGGGGGGTGTACTGATCGTTCACACACACTCGTGTATTTCCAGAGACGAGACGCAAACAAAGCAGCATAAACAGTTTTTGGGTTAACCACAATTAAGCTCAAAAGGCTTTCAAACACGTCTCATATGAAGCTCAGGTAGTTATCAATAGAAACGACTTCTCACAAAACATTGTCTGCATGATAATTTCTTGTAGAGGTGGACAGTGCCTTCAGAAAGTATTCATACCCCTTGACTTATTCCACATTTTGTTTTGTTACAGCCTGAAATCAAAATGGATTAATTTGATTTTTCCCCTCACCCATCTACACACAATACCCCATAATGACAAAGTGAAAACATGTTTTTAGAAATGTTAGCAAATTTACTGAAAATGAAATACAGAAATATCTCATTTACATAACTATTCACACCCCTGTCAATACTTTGGAGAAGCACCTTTGGCGGCAATTACATATTTTAGTCGTCTTGGGTAATTCTGTATCAGCTTTGTACATCTGGATTTGGGGATTTTCTCCCATTCTTCCTTGCAGGTTTTCTCAAGCTGTTAAGTTAGATGGGGAGCGGCGATGAATGAAGGTTACGGTTATGTGAGCTATTGGATCACTCCAATATGGTATCCTTCCGCGCAGCAGGATACATTCCGGGTAAGGATTTCAGATTAGTCCTGTGTACCGGGTAGTGCTGCGGCTGACCCCCTTAAATAGCTGCCGTCGCACTAATTTCACATTGTGTCTTTTTCGAGGCACCGTAGATCACCGACAAAAAGCATTGGAGTGATCCAATAGCTCACATAACCGTGTTTACATACGTAACCTTCGTTATGTAGCACTATATTGGATCACTCTAATATGGTATCACAATACCTCTTAGTGGAGGAAATAGCCAACAGGAATGCCACATTCATGGATAGGTGCTGCAAAGACACTAACCCCAGTGGTTCGAAGGGTGGCTTAGCAAGTGCTAACAGCACCATGTCAAGGTCCCAGCTTGGCACCAAACGGGCCTTCGCTGGACGCAGACGTCGAACTCCCTTCATAAACTTGGAGAGCAATGGGTGGCCACCCATGGGTCCCTCCGGGCCATCATCATGGCACGCCGAGATTGCGGCTAAATACACTCTCAAAGTGGACTCCGCTCAGCCCGCATCAAGCTGTGATTGTAAAAATCATTTAACTGTTTGTACATCACACGACTCGGGGGCAACATTATGATCCAAAAACCAAGTACAGAATATGTCCCACCGCATTTAATATGACACGTCGGTGGAGGAAGCCCTGATGTTCTGCAACGTGTTCACCACATTGTCATGAATGCCTAGACTGGCCCATTTACGCCTCTCAGAGGCTAAGCCCAACGCTGGAGGCGGAGCGGGTCCGGATGCCACAGTGTCCCTCCCCCGAGCCTGAGAGAGCAGGTCGGGCCTCAGCGGTAGCTGTAATGGGGTCCCCGAGAGGAGGGACAACAGGAGGCTGAACCATGGTCGTCTCGGCAAGTGTGGGGCTATGAGGAGCAGCAGGTGGCCCATCAAGCTGACCCTGTATAGCATAGCTGTGATCAGGGGAAATGATGGGAATGCATAAAGTGTCGTAGCCGGCCAATCGTGAGCGAGGGCGTCCAGACCCAGAGGGCCTGGAAGGTCTGACAACTAGAATCAGCTGGGGCAATAACTATTCTTCTGAGATGCAAACAGGTCCACCTGTGCTCTCCCAAACCTGTCCACTGCTTGCAGTGATGCTATGCGGGTCTGAGCCTACAGCAAGAGCTCCCAATCCATGTCGTGGAGGTGCCGTGATCTCAGACCCCCCTGGTGATTGTTATATGCCACTACCATGGTGTTGTCTGATCTGACCAGGAGTGGACATGCTTCCCCTCCATGTAGGGAAGGAACTGCTGGAGGGCCAGCACATTGATGTGCTGGCCACTCCATAGGGGGCTCCAGCGTCCGCTTGCCGTCATGCCTCTGAACACTGCCCCCCAGACCGCTAGTGAAGCATCGGTGCACACTATCTCCCTGCGGTGGACTCTGTTCAATGTCACTCCCTCCGACAGGAAGGAGTGGGAGTGCCACTTCAACAGAGTCCTTACACATGCATTTGTCACTGACAGCTGACAATGTAGATGGTGAGAGTTGAACCATCGCTGGAGTGACCTGAGGTGAAGAAGGCCCAGCGGAATTAACAGAGCAGCCAAAGTGAGTAGGCCGAGTAACTTCTGGCACACACGGACAGGGCTTGTCCAAGCCAGAAAAGGTTGAGGTAGGTCTGTATCTTTTCTACTCTTTTCTACTTGAGCACACACCAGCCAATCGTCCAAGTAGTTGAGCACTTGAATGCCCTGGGACATGAGAGGTGCTAGAACTGTGTCCATGCACTTTGTGAATGTACGCGGTGCCAGGGAGGACTTTGAATTCATAAGCCACTCCTTTGAAGGCAAACTGGAGGTACTTCCAGTGATTTTGATTAACAGGAAAGTGGAAGTACGCATCCTTCAGGTCGAGCGTGGTGAACCATAGGCCGCTCAAGATGGCCTGCAACACCCCTGCTGGCGAGAGCATCTTGAACTTGAGCGCCTTTAAACATTTGTTGAGGCTGCGCAGGTCCAGGATCGGCCAGAAGCTGCCATCCTTTTTCGGAACTATGAAATACTGTACTTGGAGTAGAACACACTTAGCCGTTCTAGCGGCTCTACTTTTCTGATTGCGTCCTTGTTCAAAAGTGAGGCTCCAGCTGGAGTGCCTCCTTTCTCACCTGTCAGTCACCGAGGTGACCCAGATGCCCCTGTAGGGTGGCGGTCGACCTCGGAACTGGAGTTTGTACCCCCCCAGGACTATGTCCAGTACCCAGGGGGACTCCACCCGCCACTCCCAGTTTTCCCTTTGGGCCGGGGAGAGACGACCGAGGCAGACCGCCAGCACATCAGGAGGACTGCTGGGGCCCATCCTTCTTAGCCGCGTGTTGCTGCCTGTAAGGGTGGTCACAACGCCTGTCCTTGCGCTGTCGGGGTGTAAAACGCTGGTACCCATTTCCCTACCCCTGCCTTTTCGGCAGGGAAGGAGTGGGACCAAGACATTGCTGGAGAGCTTTCGAGACATTCGGCCCTGTCTTCCAGCTATCATGCAAATTCAGTTGAGTGTGGTGTACCGCAGGGCAGCCGGTTAGGGCCATTATTATTTTCTGTTTTTATTAATGATCATCCACCGACCTTGAATAAAACCTGTGTGTCTGTGTACGCTGATGACTCAACAGTACACACGTCGGCTGCAACAGTACATAAATAACTAACACCCTTAACATGGAGCTCCAGTCAGTTTTAGAATGGGTAACTAGCAATAGGCTGCTGCTAAATATCTCAAAGACAAAAAGCATCATTTTTGGGACAAATCACTAAACCTCATTTAAATCTATTATTGAATAATGTGGCGATTGATCAAGTTGAGGAGACTAAACTGCTGGTTTTAACCCTAGATAGCAAGCTGTCATGGTCAAAACATATACTGTAGACTTAATGGTTGCTAAAATGGGAAGAGGTCTGTCCAGATTGGGTGTTGCTCTGCCATTTTGACATCTCAGTCGACCAGACAGGTCCTACAGGCCATAGTTTTGTTACACCTGGACTACGGCCCAAAGAGGGACATAGGTAAATTGCAGTTGGTCCAGAACAAAGCAGCACGTATCGCACTTAGATATACAGTGCATTCAGAAAGTATTCAGACCCCTTGACCTTTTCCACATTTTGTTACATTACAGCCTTATTCTAAAATAGATTACATAGATTTTTTCCTCATCAATCTACACACAATACCCCAGAATGACAAAGCAAAAACAGATTTTTTGAAATTGTTGCAAATGTATAAAACATGAAAAACATAAATATCACATTTACATAAGTATTCAGACCCTTTACTCAGAACTTTGTTGAAGCACCTTTGGCAGCGATTACAGCCTCAAGTCTTCTTGGGTATGACGCTACAAGCTAGGCAAACCCGTATTTGGGGAGTTTCTCCAATCCTTCTCTGCAGATCCTCTCAAGCTCTGTCAGGTTGGATGAGGAGCGTCGCTGCACAGCTATTTTTAGGTCTCTCCAGAGATGTTCGATCGGGTTCAAGTCCGGGCTCTGGCTGGGCCACTCAAGGACATTCAGAGACTTGTCCCGAAGCCACTCCTGCGTGGTCTTGGCTGTGTGCTTATAGTCGTTGTCCTGTTGGAAGGTGAACCTTCGCCCCAGTCTGAGGTCCTGAGTGCTCTGGAGCAGGTTTTCATCAAGGATCTCTCTGTACTTTGCTCCGTTCATCTTTCCCTCGATCCTGACTAGTCTCCCAGCCCTTGCCGCTGAAAAACATCCCCACACCACCACCATGCTTCACCGTAGGGATGATATTGGCCAGGTGATGAGTAGTCCCTGGATTCCTCCAGATGTGAGGCTTGTCATTCAGGCCAAAGAGTTCAATCTTGGTTTCATCAGACCAGAGAATTTTGTTTCTCATGGTCTGAGAGTCCTTTAGGTGCCTTTTGACAAACTCCAAGCGGGCTGTCATGTGCCTTTCACTGAGGAGTTGCTTCCGTCTGGCCACTCTACCATAAAGGCCTGATTGGTGGAGTGCTGCAGAGATGGTTGTCCTTCTGGAAGGTTCTCCCATCTCCACAGAGGAACTCTGGAGTTCTCTCAGAGTGACCATCGGGTTCTTGGTCACCTGCCTGACCAAGCCCCTTCTCCCTTGATTGCTCAGTTTGGCCGGGTGGCAAGTTCTAGGAAGAGTCTTGGTGTTTCCAAACTTCTTCCATTTAAGAATGATGGAGGCCACTGTGTTCTTGGGGACCTTCAATGCTGCAGACATTTTTTGGTACCCTTCTCCAGATCTGTGCCTCGACACAATCCTTTCTCGGAGCTCTACGGACAATTCCTTCAACCTCATGACTTGGTTTTTGCTCTGACATGCACTGTCAACTGTGGGACCGTATATAGACAGGTGTGTGCCTTTCCAAATCATGTCCAATCAATTGAATTTACCACAGGTGGACTCCAATCAAGTTGTAGAAACATCTCAAGAATGATCAATGCAAACAGGATGCACATGAGCTCCATTTCGAGTCTCAAAGCAAAGGGTCTGAATACTTATGTAAATAAGGTATTTCCGTTTTTTGTTTTGTATAAATGTGCAAAACAATTATAAAAACCTGTTTTCATTTTGTCATTATGTGGTATTGTGTTGTCACGCCCTGGCTCTGGGGACTCTAGTATGTTGAGCCAGGGTGTGAGTTTTCATTTGTTTATGTTCTAGTTGTTGTATATCTATGTTGGCCAGGGTGGCTCCCAATCAGAGATGGCTGTAGCTCGTTGTCTCTGATTGGGAGTCATACTTAGGTAGCCGTTAGGCATTCATTATTTGTGGTTTCTTGTTCCGTGTGGGTTTGTTTATGTAACCAGGAACGTCACGTTTTCGTTTTGTTGTTTTGATCGTGTGATCATTCTAATAAATAAAATGTTCGCATTCAACGCTGCGCCTTGGTCCTCCTCTATGAATGACGATCGTGACAGAAGAAACCACCAAGATGTGACCAAGCAGCGTGTCCAGGAGCCATCGCCAGGGAGATCCCTAACAGATCTCCTTCGCCTCCTCGACTGGGTCAAGCCGAGTGAGGAAGAGAAGGGCTTGACATTGTGGCAGAAGGGCGAAAGGCTGGCGAGGGACATGGAGACCTGGTCCACGGGTAGGGGAGACGGCCAGACATTTTTTAGGGGGGGGCTAACGCCGTGGACGACGGGCCAGCAGGAGACCGCGGCAGAGCGGCCCAGCGGATTGGCAGAGGAGGCCGCCAGGTTACGGGGGCCACTGGTCGAAGAGGGGTGGAAGATGTAGAGGCACGGCGAGAGGTACTGGCGTGTGTTGCCAGTCCGGTCCGGCCTGTTCCTGATCCCCACGTAGGGCCAGTGGTGTGTGTTCCCAGTACGGTCCGGCCTGTTCCTGCCACTCGCACCAAGTCTACGGTGCGCATCGCCAGCTCGGCCCGGCCCATTCCTGCTCCCCGCACCAAGTCAGTGGTGCGTTTCGTCAGCCCTGTCCGGCCCGTTCCTGCTCTCCGCACCAAGTCTGTGGTGCGCGTCGCCAGCCCAGTCCGGCCCATTCCTGCTCCCCGCACCAAGTCTGTGGTGCGTTTGCGTCAGCCCTGTCCGGCCCGTTCCTGCTCTCCGCACCAAGTCTGTGGTGCGCGTCGCCAGCCCAGTCCGGCCCATTCCTGCTCCCCCGCACCAAGTCAGTGGTGCGTTTCGTCAGCCCTGTCCGGCCCGTTCCTGCTCCCCGCACCAAGTCAGTGGTGCGGCGTCGTCACCCGGCACGGCCCGTTCCTGCTCCCCGCACCAAGTCAGTGGTGCGCCCGTCAGCCCGGTCCGGCCCGGCTCCTGCTCCCCGCACCAAGTCAGTGGTGCGTTTCCGTCAGCCCGGCTCGGCCCGCTCCTGCTCCCCACACCAAGCCAGTGGTGTGCGTCGTCAGTCCGGCACGGCCCGTGCCTGTTCCACCGGTGGCGGGTCCGGCACCGGTCAGGTGCTGCGTCACGCCGGAGCTAGAGCAATCCGCTCCACCAGTGTTCAGTTCAGCTCTGGTCAGCAGGGCCAGACCGGACCAGGGGTACTTTGGGGGTTAGAGAAGGAGTGGGGGTCATGTCCGGAGCCGGATCCGCCGCCGAGGCGGAGTGCCCACCCGGTCCCTCCCCTGTTGTATTTGGTTGGCGCGGTCGGAGTCCGCGCCTTTAGGGGGGGGTACTGTCACGCCCTGGCTCTGGGGACTCTAGTATGTTGAGCCAGGGTGTGAGTTTTCATTTGTTTATGTTCTAGTTGTTGTATATCTATGTTGGCCAGGGTGGCTCCCAATCAGAGACGGCTGTAGCTCGTTGTCTCTGATTGGGAGTCATACTTAGGTAGCCGTTAGGCATTCATTATTTGTGGTTTCTTGTTCCGTGTGGGTTTGTTTATGTAACCAGGGACGTCACGTTTTCGTTTTGTTGTTTTGATCGTGTGATCATTCTAATAAATAAAATGTTCGCATTCAACGCTGCGCCTTGGTCCTCCTCTATGAATGACGATCGTGACATGTGTGTAGATTGATGAGGGAAAAAAATAATTCAATCCATTTTAGAATAAGTCTGTAACATAACTAAATGTGGAAAAAAGTGAAGTGGTCTGAATACTTTGCGATTGCAGTGTACACGGAGGGCAAGTGTCAGTAACATGCATGTCAATCTCTCCTGGCTCAAAGTTGAGGAGAGATTGACTGCATCACTGTTGGTCTTTGTTCAAGGTATTGATGTGTTGAAGGTACTGAACTGTCTGTTCAAGCAGTTGGCACACAGTTCGGACACTCATCGATGCAACACAGGTGTCTTCACAGTCCCCAGGTCCAGAACAGAGGCTGGGAAATGCACAGTATTAAATAGAGCCATGACTACATGGAACTCTCTGCCACCCCAGGTAACTCAAGCTCACAATAAAAACGGATTCATTTGGAGCACAGTGAGCAGCTTTGACACCTCTGTGGCCTCTTTGAGAAGCTCGTCACCACCTCTTGGGAGGCGAGGGATTAGGTAGGGTTGCAGCATCGTAGCCTCGTTTACAAGGCGCGCCATGATGGTGAGGGTCCCGAAGGTGCTATGCAGCCGTACATCGCTTACTAGGGGTGTAACGATCCATCTACTACATCGATGTATCGATTTATATTCCTATGATCCAACTACATCGATCTGTGCTCGGCGAGTTGGCCTTTTGGACAACATATATCAATCTAACATCGTTTTAAAATGTAATAAATTGATTGTATCGATACTAGGAAATAACCCATTGGATTTAAGCACGTCAGACTTTATATGGATGTTTTTTCTTAGCACTTTTAATGATAAAGGCTTTAAACATTACTCGATTCAGTCTGCCTATCCGTGACGTCATCGCCCCGCGCCAGCAGCAGCGCAAAGGCGCAAAGACAACAAAACATAGCATGGCGGACGACAGAGGAGAAGCCGACGAGCGAGAAATTATCAAGCCACCATTGCGGTCCTTACAAGAAACAGGAATCTAGGAAACTTCACCTGCACTGTCCAGTATCCAGGTATTTATTTCAGTCACACTGGTTGAATTTTTGGCTAAAAGGTTACTGAATCGAATTCAAGTCACTGAATCATTTCGGATCGTATCGTTCTAAATGAACCAATATCGTCCTTGAATCGTATCGACAACCACGAATCGTGATACAAATCGAATCGTTGTTAAAACGAATCGTTACACCCCTATCGCTTACTCTTTCAGGTCCTGGTTTGAGACGAGGCAAAGCGGCTGAAGGGGTGCCAAAGAAGCCAAAGATATTATTTGTTGTCTCATAAGACCACAGAATATTTTGCGGTATGATCTCAGAGTCTTTCACGTGTCTTTTTGCAAACTCCAGGCATGTGGTCATTTGCCTTTTTCTCAGGAGTGGCTTCTCTCCCATAAAGCCCACATTGGTGAAGTGCTGTGGAGAATGTTGTCCTTCTGGCAGGTTCTCCCATCTCAACCAAGGAACTCTGTAGTTCTGTCAAAATGTGGAATAAGTCAAGGGGTGTGAATACTTTCTGAAGGCACTGGAAAGCACATACCCAGATACACACTTCTTAAAATAGCCAACATTTTAAATCACCCATTTTGTTTTACAGACGACCAGAAACTGCTTAGCCAATAGGTCTGCCCCTCCACCAGATGTTTTATTAGCTGTTTGTATATCATTTTGTCCAATGAGAAGGGGTATTTTAAAATCTACTAGTCCATGTCATGATTTTGAGATCCTGATTTCAAATAATGGCTGTTCAAAGTTGCTTCTAATTATTTCTGTTCTGAAACTGGAAATCTGTTCAGGGTCCCTGAAATGTGAAACATGTATGTTAGTTTGAACATCTGGACTTGGTAACTTATAATTTGTTCAACTGTTAAATGAATCCACAACGGTAAAGGTAGCCTAGAAATATCCTTGGTCCCCGACCATGGATTATTAAATTCTCTCTATTGGAGATGCATTAGCCACCTGAAAAATGTGTCTAAACAATAGTTTGGATGCAATAAATGACCTTTGACTAGTTAAAATGCGTTCTTTACTCATCACTTTACTGTTCATCTATAGTTTCAGTAAGCAGTATTGAGGGTTCATTACATGGGCAGCAATTTAGTGGACAATGAAAAAAGTAATAATATTCAACATAGAGAAATGTGAAGTTTAAAATGAAATAAGGTTAATTGTTAATAGGACAATTGATAGCTAAAACATTCAAAGTAGTAGTAGTTTTGAGGGTAATATAAAACAATTACTGTGGTGTACATTATGTTCTAAACGTATCGTTCAATTTACCGTTATTGTGATAATTGAGTACATTTATGGTGATAAGGATTGTTGTCCAAATCGCCCAGCTCTAATTCAACATGACTTCAGATCTGCCCAGAGTCTCCATATCCTCTTTGGGCTGTCCTGTATCCTAAGCACAGATCAGCTCTCACCTCAGAATCGTATTCGTTGACGGCAGAATGTGGAAAATTATTTGTGAGTATTCAATTGTCCCTTATTTCAATCAATTTATATTTAGAGGGTATAGTGTGTATCTTATGTTAACTGAAATGCCTTGTTTAAAATGTCTTCCTGTTATCCTTGTTAAAGTTGTGGCCGGTGTTGCAGTTTGAAAATGTTATGCAGGTATGTATTACATCATGTCAAACAACATTAGTTGTGGAATGATATTAGAGATGGGATATTGTCTTTCATACACAATTTGTCACTACAGCACTTTGGTGATACCGATTCTACAACTCCTTCTCTAAATGTACATTATTTAGCCACAACAGTTTCAGAAATATACATAGATTTCAGTCTTTGATTGACAGCTTTCACAATTTGAATTCTCACTATTTCTATCTTTAAATCCAAACAGATTCTGTCCCCACTTCAAGCATTGTATTGTCCCCTGGGTACATCAATGTAGCTAGATCTGTCAAAGTACGCTGTGAGTCAACAGAAGGTACAGGGTGTTATTTTTACAGAGACCAGGATCCAACCCCAATAAGAAAAGTGAACTACAACAGAGTTTGCCAACTCACATTGTTCTGGGACGAGTTCAAAACCTGAAACAAGAGTGAAGTAGATCTCAGCTGTGCTATTCTACAGAAGAGAGAAGGGAAAACAATATTTTCAAAACGTAGTGACACTCGAAGACTTCATGTGAGTGGTGAGTGACAATTTTACCCTAGGGCCTAAATTAGGGCCTAGGGAACTTGTTCAGTTATTGTTACCCAGAACACACTGTGTTCACTCATACTGTATCTATTATCTTACATTTTTCAAACAGATCCAATTGGGAAACCCAGTGTTGATGTGGAGCAGAGAGGGAATTACCTCAATCTCCGGTGTGAGGCTAAGCATTGCACCTCAAGTTACTTTTACCTGAACAATGGTGACTTACACTTCAAAAAGCAACCCTACAAAGACAATGTTTGTGTGGGGAGAGTGGCCCAAGGGGAGCTACTGACGATGAGGAAGAGGAGCAGCCCTGGAGAGATCTTCATCACGTGCTGTGGAGATGGTGATAAAGGGGAATTCTGTGACATCACAGCACAGTGAACCCCTCAGTATCACGGTAGATGGGGACGACTCCATCCATTTCTGTTAAATCTATCTATTGCTGCAGCTGCAGTGCATGGCTGATGAATAATTGTACATATTTGAATCATATTTTCAGCTGTAAATCCTACAGGAGCCACAGTTTCCATACTATACTTCAGTTCCATCCCACCTGGAGAGGAGAAGGCAGTCAGTGAAGTCAGCAGCCTAACTACCCAAGAAGAAGGTATATACATTTAGGTGGTTTAGACATAGATTCTCACAATTGCAGGACATTGTGAAAATTGATGTGAAATTAACATGATACATGATGTCCTTTTCCCTTCCAGGCTCTTCCTCAATGATCCCCCTCTACATCAGTTACCGTGCCAGTATCTATGTTCTCATCCTTCTGGTGGAATCTCTCCTGTGTTTTCTCTGGTATAGACGTGGTAAGTGCCTTTTGCTTAAAAAATACGTCATATGTGTATGTTGTTCCAAAGGCTGTTGTCAGCTATACAATCAGGGCCTGTTTGTTTCGCTCTCATCATACTTTTCTTTCTGAAGGTGATCAACAAGGCAATATCAGTAGGAGGTAAGAGTGATCTATTTATTTATCTGCATGTTTTCATATAATCTGTTTGAATGTACTGGAAACTGCTCTTGACTGGCAAAACTCATATGAGCTACAAACTGTGTGTGTAGAGTATAACTATGTTCTTTACTATCCACTATGGTTATACTGTATTAAATTGCAACTGTTCACTGCTTATGGTGCATTGTAATATGTTTTCTCTCTCTTACAGGAAAATAACTCAAGTGACCTTGTTCAAATTGGATATGGCTCGAGAGTATGAAGTGTCATTGTTTTTATAAACCAGAAGTCAATAGGAGTACAAGTTGCAATTTCCATCCACATTGTGAATGTATTTTTATATTATGCAAAGTGTTTAATGTGTAATGTGTTTGTATATGTAAAATATAGCAATTCTATTAGCATTTCATATTTTTTCTGGTCTTGGATGTTGTGTTTTCCTGTGGAAATAAAGCTTGTACAGTATATTGTAAATCATTGTTGGAAATACTGTTTATTTTCTCTGGAAGTTGAGGAGCCACTCTAAGAGGAGACAGCATTGTGTTTAGATTACACAGCAGTTGTGTTTCAACGGTCTGTCTCATGATGTTCACTGTTGTACCTGAGCTTTAACTGGGTGTTTCTGTCAAGTCTGTTTGTCATGTAGACGTGACCACAGTGGGAGTACTGCTCATACAGATACACCTCTATTTCTAGAGATGAGGAGAAGGCAGAGAATGGGTGACCCACATCTACACCAACATCACCCCTGAAAAAACAACACCACAAAGGGCTCTCAATACATCTATTCATATGAAACTCATGTCTATATCTATCAATATAAACGACTTGTCAGAGAACATGCAAAGGTGCAGAGGTGTGGAAAGAGACAGTAGTGGTCATGATCTAAGCTGAGATGCGCTACAATGAGCCATTGTGCCTCAACTGGTCCCCTAACACTGTCCTTAGCCCTCAAACCCACAATTTACATAAATAACATACTAATGGTAAGTGCTGGATATATTGCAAAATTCTAACATTTCCAAACATTAAAAAGAAACTGGTCCAACCTGCAAGGAGCTGCTGTCAATGTTAACCAATACATAACTGTTATTTGAGGAACAGTCAATATTCTGCCCTGGAATTGCGTTCCCATGCAAAACTAGACAGATAGCTAACAACTGAGTCTTCAATAAAACTTCCAAGGCGTGACTTTTCTTGAACGAATGTATTGAAAACGTTTATGTTGTGAAACTGCAAATACAGAAAATAATATACTTTAGTATTCAATTCACATTGACATACTGTAGCTGTACATTATACATTTCAAGTTGAAGTTGCATAAATACAAAGCAAGTGCCAAGTTACCATGTATCTGGCATGACGACAAACCAAATAGATAATTACTCTATGAGTAACAACTAGCCAACTCCTTTCATTACTCTAATAATGTACAAACACCTCTGTACAAAACAAAGCATATTACACTAGAAACAGTAACAAACTATAGTATGTTTTACACTTCTTTTACATGACGCACGAGCAAACTAATACAGCTAACGGCATCCATGAAAGTCAATGCAATTTGCGTGAGTAAATGTAACCAACTAACATTGATAATTAAGCAATTCTGTCAATAACAATATTATCATCACTTGCAATATGCTTGAATTGAACTTACAAACAAATATTTTCCGAGGCTGAAGCGTAACAAGAAATAGTTGCACTGAAAGAACTGTACAGTAGCGTTGTTTCTAGCTGCTTGTCTACGTGCAGAATGGGCGGCAGGTAGCTTAGTGGTTAAGAGCGTTGTGCCAGTAACCGAAAGGTCGCTGGTTCTAATCCCCGAGCCGACTAGGTGAAAAATCTGTCGATGTGCCCTTGAGCAAGGCACTTAACCCTAATTGCTCCTGTAAGTCGCTCTGGATAAGAGCGTCTGCTAAATGACCAATTATTTACTACTTTACTTCCGGTTTTTGTACATTATTCTAAGTACCAGAAAGCTCCACTAGGGGGCGCTAAACACCATGGAACACAATGAAAGTCACTCTTAATCACTATAATAAAATAATCTGTTACCTTCTAACAAGATGGCAGCACAGTCAACTTTTAACCTTTCCAATAGCATTTCTTTTTTTCTTTTTTCTTTTTGTACAATTAATTGGTGGTCATGAAATGAAAAACAACTGAATTATCTTTTGATTCCTGTTTTCCATTTCTCTACAAATCTGCAATACAGTACTTGGTTAGCCAAAACTCCACAATAGTAATGTGTTTTATGCATGCAATCCAAGCCATTACCTGACACATACTGGTTACTCTGACTGAAAATATATTTTATATAAAGTACGCAGACATGGATCAAGGTATCTGTCATTTCCTCATTTGGAGAAACATTAGTCACCTGAGTAACATGGCTGGAGAGAAGTTGGGGTGCCTAAACAGAAAATATCTATAATGGCCGACTACTAATAAAACCCAATAAATCAGTAACTGAACTCATTTTGATCATGTTTCTGTTATTTGGCTCAGTTGGTAGAGCATGACACTTGCAACGCCAGGATTGTGGGTTTGATTCCCACGGGGGACCAGTATGAATGAAAATATATGCAGTCTCTTTGGATAAGAGTGTCTGCTAAATGATGAAAATGTATATTAAGGTAACTTTGTTGTTTGTGTATGTGTACTGTATATGCAAGATGTACACAGTTACTGTCTTGTTTGAAAAGTCAACTTTAATGGCAAGCAATGAAATCTTAATCACAAGGGATCTCACATTTGAAATATTTGTGCTCTAGTTACCTATATATTCAGTAAGTTTAATTAAGGTGCACCCCAGGGACAATCCTTTAGTGGTAAGTGAAATAAGGTACATTTCTTCAACGTCACATTTCTTCAACATCACTTGTGAGTCTCCATATCCTGCTTTCTAGGTTGCTCTATGTCCTAAGCACACATATTGTTTTTCACATTACAATCTATGTGTTCACCTTTCTATTGTCAGAAGAAAGTGGAAAATATTATCTTATATTCATTTGTGAGTTTTCAATTATTACTTTTATTTTTTATCAATGATCTATTTACACAGATATTAAGTAGCATATTCCATATGTTACACTGAAACACCTTATTTGGTTTTACAGATGTGGCTAGTGTTGCGGTAAAAGAAGGTTATGTAGGTATGTATATATGAATTACAGAATGTCACTCCTTCTGATTGTCCAGCTCAATGTCAGCCATTAAATATAATTATAATCAGTGTCTTTGCTACAGTACGCTGTGAGTCACCAGAAGGCACAGAGTGCCATTTCTACAGAGATCACAACCCCAACCCTATAAGAAAACTGGATTACAAGTGTCGTAGAAATATTTGACTAATAGATAATCAACTCAAAAATATCTCTCAAGACACCGGAGCTTGTGAATTCAAGAATTTAGACTTTATTGCAAAACAAAGCCGAGTTTGCTCCATGGAACAACAACTGTCTTCCTTTAGCTTAGAGCTCCCTTTTATACACACAAATGCATAATCATGTTACATAGCATATACAGTCCCTCCCCTTAGGGCAAATGATTAACTTATTTTAGTACCACTCTACCTTAGCTTTCAACGTCCAGATGTCACCTGTAATTTACTCCAAAAGGTCATGGGCGCTTTTCCACAGGAAGCCTCTTCCCTAATCTCATTATATTGGTAGCAGACCCTTTCCCTAATCTCATTATATGGTTGCAGACCCTTTCTTTACAAATAATACACGTACATATATTAAGGCATTTATCATTTACCATCCTCCCTGGCCCTTGAGATTATGTGCATGTGGCCATGTGTCAGGTCATAGGGTCATAAGCAAAACAAATGATAACACTAGGTCCATTGTTACTCCAATCTCCACACAGCCATCACGAGGAGTTGTATCTCCATCACATGTCATTGACATGCCCAGACCATCTGCAGGGAGTTTATGATAAACACATAAATGTCTCTGCTCTGTAGTAACCCTTCAACTGGTTCTCAATCCATAAACATTTTAAGGCATGTAGGTGTTTAATTCTACAACATATGTACTTGAAAATCATCTATATATTTCCCCCCTCTGGGACTTTTAAGTCCCAACCAATAAAACAAAAGATAACATAAAATGAGTGTAAGCATGTGCATATACTTATTCTTAGCCTTGCCATCTGTGGTTACATTTTATAAGAATATATATTCAGACCAATGTATCTTCCTCATAACGAGATTTACCACAGATCAGTACCCCAATGCATTGTCCAAATTACTATAAATTTAGTAGTGTATAATACCTCCTTAATCAACATACTACCTCAAATAACACTCCCTTCCTCTACCGGCACTCAATCTTCTGGCGTCTTCATTATGTTCTTCAGATAGCTTCATAGTTCATCTTGGATTGCCCATAGCAATGTCCCAATTCCAATGTCACACCTGAACCGCCACTCCTCCACTATCATCCTGTTTTGTCCATGTGCAAACCAGTATATTGCTTTGATTTGATGCTGGATTCAGGTCTCCTGGCAGAAGTGGTTCAGACAGGAACGTCTTCAAGGCCTTTGTTGTTCCTCTTCAGCCGAGTAGAGGATTTGTGGTTTTTATTGAGGTTTACACTGTTCTGGGCCAAATGATCTCTGCAATGCATTACGACACCATCCGTAGCAACCTCAGGAAAGGACAGATCATAACAGTTCAGTTGAGTTAATTTCCAATCCAAAACATCCCTATTAACATTGTCTACATGACAAATCATTATGTTTCACATTCTCCCTTGAATTCTCCCAAATTATATAACCCAATTGTTTTATTGTAACATTCCTATATTTTTGCTCATACTCTATTTGACATTACTCTGGTGTTTCCCTTTCCTTGTTCCTATTCTAACAATTGCTTACACTTCTCTCCTCATCCTGGTTGATCATAAAATTGTTTATATTTAGGATTTCCTAAATATTACAAACATTCTGCTGGCCAATATGGTCTTTCCGAGTTCCTTATATGACAAAAGTTGTAGTTGAATCATAACACAGTCCTAGTAACTGTGAAGATTTTGAACTACTGTTAATTCTTTAAACGGAGATGTGGTGCATATTAGACTATTTTCTATATTTAATTGTAATATAATATATTGTACTCATCTATATCAATCATTGTTTAACGGCTCCTTCAATTCCCTTTCTTCTGTATTTGGTATAGCTCTAACATATACAGGGTTTAATGCACTTTCCCAAGGAATAACTACTCCAATAACACTTCCCCCTGGAAATCTAATACCAAATACTACATCAAATTGTTTATCTAAGTCTTGGACTGTTCTCCTTAAGTCTATGATTCACCTGTCTCTTTCTTTCATTATCTTAAGGTCACACTACCCCATGTGACTTCCCCATACTCTTTGTGCTGGTTTCTCACGCACCAATAATATTTTAACCCTTGTATTTTACTAGTGATCCCTTCTGTGTCTTTTCCTTCTGCTCTTTATTATTATCAGTACTCCATTCCCCTTATTCTCAGGTAACTAGTCAAGTGTAGAGAAATCAATGATAAGGATATCTGGTGCGTCTTGGAGGTCTGGAATCTCTCGGTGGTCTGGAATCTCTCGGTGGTCTGGAATCTCTCGGTGGTCTGGAAGGTCCTTAAAGTCTCTTAATCATCAGTTCCCTCACTCTGGTACAATGGTTAAGATGATACCTGATACTCCCCTCTATCCGTACCATCGTTGGTATAACCTGGACAACGATGTGTATGGTCACTTCAGTTGTTAAACTTCCCCCGTCACTAGGGTCTCCGGATCAGCCAGAGTCCCTCTCAATCTATCGACATCGGTCTGTGAAAAGTGTCCTTCAATCAGCCTACCCATAGGGAAGCTCAGAGTTACTGCTGCAAAGACACAAGCACAGACACACACAAAAGACAACAATGCTACCCAATGGCTGAGGTTGGAACACTCCTATAGTGGGAAACATGGATCTAAGTATCTGTCTCCACCACTTTTACCATCATTAAGGTAGCCAACAACACCTGGTACAGGCCCCTCCACATAAGGTCTTTCCAGCTCTTTCTTCTGTAGTCTTTTGCCATCACATAGTCTCCAGGGCACAGAAAATACTCAGATTCTCCTACTCAGTTGGGCAGAGTTATCTTCACCCATGAAAAGAAAATCTTAAGAACATTGTTAGGTTAGGTGAGACACAGTATGCTACTAATGTCCTTTCATCCGTCAAGAAAAGCCTTGAGATTATGAAGCACACCTGCTTCCAGCTTGTTGTAGTCCACTTATTTCATGCCTCCTATCACAAAAACAAAAAAGATTTAACCTAACCCATAACACATTATTACTACTGCTCATATCCTTAATACACCTTGCATATTTCCCCACAAAACCATAATAAAACATTAAAACCTCTGTAATCCCAACTTCCCCCCTTGGACACATGCATCACATCGTGATTCATGTGTTCAAAAAACAAAACAACAACAATATTGCCTATTAAACCAAAAATAATAACTAAACTGAAAATGACAACCCTTGAGCATATCTTTACTTAACTGTATCCCATAACACTATTCAAGGAATACCTCTCCTTCAGGACTAACTCTCTCACTTCATCCTTGTCCTGTTTGGACTAATTTATATAAATATATAGGATTTTTTCCAAATTATAAACTTCTTCACAATTATCCTTATTTTATCTAACTCCCTAATTCAACATGCCTCTAGAATTCATAGTGCGGGTGATCAGGTCGCACTATAAAGCCAGGACAGATTTCAGAGGTCATTGAAATCATTCAATTAATTGTTTCATCCAATAGTATACTACTCATTAATAACCATCAAAACATTTCATAAATGTTGTATCCCGAGTGTACAGTAAGTACAGCTCTTTTCAAAATAAATCACACATATTTACTTATCACTCAGTAAATAAAACCCAAATTACATGCGTATGCCCCTTTAAGATATTTCACTTCCATCCTGTCAAAAAACCCAAAATAGAAATAAAAATCCTATACAGCTAACATTTCATACTAAGTAGTTTGTTTGTGGTTATTCGAACACCATATAGTAAAACAATAAACAAACAAAAATGGCCAGGCCTTATTTATTTTGGTAGCTTCCTATGACAACCTAAAAATAAAACTTCTTAATTTTACTAACTAGTTCCACCCTAGCCTACAGATTTTTTTAACCTCCCAATAAAGAAATCCCCATGTTCCTGGAAGAGAAAGTATACATGTCGTTAACATATAATCAACAATCCAAAGATAGTAATTACACACAAAACATCATACATATATCCCCAGTCCTATCTCATCAACAATCATTAACCCCAGCATCGATTTAAAATTGTTTGATACGTCGTGTCCTACTTTACCACTAACATAATATTATAGGAGACTCCCATCAATCCTTAAAAGAAAACTCCCACTTAGAAGACACTAGATAATAACACATTTTATTAAGTTAACTACACCTTCCACTATAAACCTATAACCCCATTTTAGTAATTTAAACATCGCAAACTGTTGCATTGATGTTTTCTTTTTTTTTCTTTTTTTTTTCTTCATAATTCTTCATAATTCTTCATAATCCAAAACCCATAAAAAGATGTCTACTTAATCCATCAAGCCAACAGCAACAACTACCTCCCCAGGTTCAACGTACTATAAACAAATTATCGTTATCTGAAGTAATAAAACATCATCATAACTCACTGCTGTTTAAACAAATTATATAATGTCATAATAAAATGATCAATTATCAAATATCGTTCCTTATTCAACTATCGAGACATGTTCTTTATTAGTAAATCGTCTCCACTAAGCAATACTACCTAATAACATATTCTCATTCTCCTAAATATAAATAATTACTTCTATTAAACAATCCCATTCAACATCAAGTCAACCTGTCTCATCACCCAATTAAATTATTTTTTAAACCCTCTACAATATCTATCTTACTCTACCGCTAATTTCCCTCATAATGGTACCTTAACAGATGACAAATTATTTTATATTTATAGTAAAAACCAATAAAACATCCAATTCACCAATATGCAATTTTAATTACTATGTTATCCTATCCGACATGGATTGGTAGGACAACATCTTTCCTATAATGTTATCAATGAAACCAGTAATTCACATCAATAACATCAATGTAAAAGTTTTGCTTTCTGTCCCTCACTGGATTCAAACCAGGGACCCTCTGCACACATCGACAGGATTCAACATCGAAGCACCGTTACCCGTCTTTCCACCAATGCCACACAAAGCAGCTACTTCCAGTTCATAGAGCAAGTGACGTCACCCAACGAAAACCGCACTAGCTCTCACCGCTAACTAGCTAGCAATTTCCTGCCGATAATAATAATAATAATAATAATATGCCATTTAGCAGACGCTTTTATCCAAAGCGACTTACAGTCATACAAAATACGCAATCCTTGTACACCTAACTTAACCCACAATGTCCCTTATAGCGTTCTCACGTTTCAGCAAGCCCCAATGTTTAACACCCACAGACAAAAATGGAAATTCTTCCATTTTTACTAGCAGACCTAATAAAACACTTTCAAACAGCGTTCTGCATTTACCTCTATCATAGGGTTTAAAAACGAACTTAACAACATTAACCATCCTAAATTGCCGTAGTAACGTCATGTTTGGTTCAGTTGACTTCTCCATGCGTCGTAAACTATATCCTATTTCTCTTGTAATCAACTAAAATCATAGCCCCGCAATTAAACCATCACTCCGCCATTACAGAATGAATGAGATCTATTAATCTATCCTTTCTAAGTAAGCTACAAGTAACACCAAACACTTGCTGTAGTTTACCATCATATATTGAAATCATCCATTTGTTACAATCCAATTGATTTATAGACATATTCCACCATTGTCACTCGTTTAATCTAGCAAAACCTTATTCAATGACTACCACGTACTCTCCTCTCCATACCCGTTAACATTTTAGCAGATGCTCTTATTCCAAACGACATTATTATACTTATACTAGCCCCCCTTGGGAATCGAACACCCAACCCTGGCATTGTAAGCACCGTGCTCTACCAACTGAGCTACAGAGGATCACAGATGAGTGTATTTTTTCTGATAATGTTATAATTGTAGCCTATTGCATTACTCTAGTTTAAAATATAAGTTTGTTTATTCAACAAATCTAGAACCCACTATAAATTGGCGCTATTCACTCAGCATATAATAGCCAAAGCTGCTTGCATCCCCTGGTTTACGCAACGAAAATACATTATCATTCTACAATTCACCAACTATTCGCATACATTACTGATGTCACGCAAACCATAGAATAAAGTAATAACAATTAGAATTTTGTCAAATAAATGTTTTCCATCCAACTATTCAAACTTGCTTTAAATATCTCTTTCAGCTCGATACAGTCAAGCAAGTATGACTCTCTTTTAACCGGAAACTAGTTCATGGCATTAGTAAAGTCTATTCACATCCCAACAATAACTAATAATATATGTATATTCATAATATTAAAATACCTTACTTTCATTCCAGTCTACCTAAACAATTCAAATTATGGCCAAATCTCTTATCCAAATTGCCAGTCCGCTATTCAAATGTAACTGTCCTTTCTGATTTAGACTATAGACACTCCTCCTTTCCCTTTGAATAAGTGAGTCCTTCAGTCCGAAAAGACACAGGCTACTAGATCTTCCAATCTTATCCTGACTGTTCCTTCAATCTAAACAACCCACAAGTATAGCTAAACTATACTTAGAAAACCTAGACTCTGTTCAGCGATGCAGAATCTATGCTATATTGAAATGACAAGTTAATCCTCCTTTATTCCAATGATAATGGTCAGTAGTTTTAGTATCTGGCACATACCACACTTTATCAGAAAATAGCTTTGAAGGACACAGATCTCACACGCTCAACGTAATCAATTTAGCAGTCAACAAGTCAAACCCCACATTCATTGATTTGGAAACAGATCTAACGACCTAACCAAATGAATTATATATCTGCTTCTGAAATAATAGATAGTTTATTATAATGCTTAATTCTACCACATATCCTATGTACTCTCTCCCATTTCCACGTACGTCTACGTTTTTGGGCAAGTCAACACCTATAATTTTATCCAATCCCTCGTATTAAATCCCACTCACATAAAATTCATTATATTCCAATATATTCATATCTACCAAACCATTCATGTTTCTAAATATTCTTTATTGCCACAATCTGTTAATCACCATCTAGTCTCAGCGGAACAAACAACAAATTACCCAAATCCTTTCCCTCAGTCATAGAATCCTCCTAGAATCATATATGCTGGTCACTATTCCCTGATCTTACAAAATTCTATGACAGGCATTGTTGTACGAAACTCCAAGATATAATTTACAAGAAAAGCTTATTATTCCAACGTATATATAATTATCAAACACACCTCTATATCTCATCATTCAAACTTCAGAGTGCGACTAATTTACACCATTATACCACTTTTATTCCATATTTATACAATGTTGTTCTTAAACGCCCTTAATTACTATTTGTATAACCTACAGGAATATTTTATTCTATCAAAGTGCCCAAATTTGGAATGTTAACCCTATCCTAGTTATTATTTTACTGTAGTCAATTTATCATAATACTGCATCACCTCTAAAGTTTCTAAATATAATGTCAGAAACATACCCTAAAAGATTTATCAAAATACAATGCATAGACGTCATATGACCACACCAGTACACGTGACATGTTCCTCCAACAGGATTTATTCTACCCCTCCTGGTAACGTGAATTTTTCTACACTCAGTTGGTCAATGAATATCCACGCACCATTTATTCTTCTCTTTCCTAATGTGAGATTGGGCACACCCTTTCTCCATCAGACAGAAGCTTCAAACAACCTCAAATATATTTCCTTTCCTTACAGAAAGGCTATTTACTTGCAGGATTTCTTATTATTCTCACTCACACAGATGAGCAGCCACTTGTGCCCAAATGAATCAGACAGTTGAATGACTCACAGCCACCAAAGCAACCCATTCACCATACGAGATGAGCAGACCTACTCTTATTTAACACTTTATCATAATTTTGAAGCCCTTGTAGCTATTTAACCCTTTCACCTACTCAGGATGACCGGTGTTACTCCAATTTATGGTGTCACCTACGCCGGATGACCTAACTTTTTTACCTGATCGACCCTACCTAATTTTGGCATCACCACAACACAGGATGATTCCCTACCTGCCCGTTCAGACCTCTGGAGTGCCAATTTCAGCCCTCCAAAGCGGTATCCACAGGTTTCTATTATTTAGCCCAGGTGTTACACTTCCTCTACACACCTGGATTCTACTACGCTTTCCTAAGCGACCTGTAAATTCTGCCCTATTTCTTCTGTTCACTTCCTCAACACAGAAAAAGGAGCGGTATTACACAGGATTTCTGCCTACCTAAGCAGTCCTCAAGACGATTCATTTTCACTACACGTCTAGAGCGGTATCTGTAGGTCCCAAATTTAGCTAGCCACCTGCCCGTTCAGACCTCTGGAGCACTAATCTTAGCCCTCCAAAGCGGTATCCACAGGATTTAACATGTTATTATCTGATCGCTCAACCAGCTGGACAGCCGCCCGTGTCGAAATGACCCAGACAGAGCGATCAGCAAGATGAATCTAATGAATCAAATGAATCAAATGAATCAAATCAATTGAACAGACGGTTCAGACAAACAACAGCAACATGTATTCTTAAATTCAAAAGCCCCTAGTCTCTAATTTTCTGGTTCTTAAATTTGGAGAGACCTACTTTGGTATTTCTGCTGCTGATACCGTGCCCCGGATCGGACCACACAAACGTTTATACTATATAAGTAAGAACTTGGCTTACCTGTTAAAAGCGGCCGCTTTTGTTTGTATGGTCCGTCCAAGCCGTTTCATAACTGCAGATGTACACCGTCTCTGGCCCCTATTGTCAACTCCTGACAAATCTCGCCAATTATGTCGTAGAAATATTTGACTAATAGATAATCAACTCAAAAATATCTCTCAAGACACCGGAGCTTGTGAATTCAAGAATTTAGACTTTATTGCAAAACAAAGCCGAGTTTGCTCCATGGAACAACAACTGTCTTCCTTTAGCTTAGAGCTCCCTTTTATACACACAAATGCATAATCATGTTACATAGCATATACAGTCCCTCCCCTTAGGGCAAATGATTAACTTATTTTAGTACCACTCTACCTTAGCTTTCAACGTCCAGATGTCACCTGTAATTTACTCCAAAAGGTCATGGGCGCTTTTCCACAGGAAGCTTCTTCCCTAATCTCATTATATTGGTAGCAGACCCTTTCCCTAATCTCATTATATGGTTGCAGACCCTTTCTTTACAAATAATACACGTACATACATTAAGGCATTTATAATTTACCATCCTCCCTGGCCCTTGAGATTATGTGCATGTGGCCATGTGTCAGGTCATAAGCAAAACAAATGATAACACTAGGTCCATTGTTACTCCAATCTCCACACAGCCATCACGAGGAGTTGTATCTCCATCACATGTCATTGACATGCCCAGACCATCTGCAGGGAGTTTATGATAAACACATAAATGTCTCTGCTCTGTAGTAACCCTTCAACTGGTTCTCAATCCATAAACATTTTAAGGCATGTAGGTGTTTAATTCTACAACATATGTACTTGAAAATCATCTATACAAGTAGGGTGCTTGCCAGTTCAAGTTGTTCTGGAATGAGTTCAAAAAGTGGAACAAGACTGAAGTAGATCTCAGCTGTTTAATTCTACAGAACAGAGAAGGGAAAACGATCAAAACCTCAAAACTAGTGTTGTTCGAAGACTTCATGTGAGTGGTAAGTGACAGTTTTACGGTACTCTAAAGCACATGTTAACCAGAGTACTATTCCCACTTGTTTATTGACTTCATAAATTACTTTCACAATTTACAAACAGATCCAATTGGAAAACCCAGTGTTTATGTGGAGAAGATCGGGAATTACCTCAATCTTCGATGTGAGGCCAAGGCTGGCACCTCATGCTACTTTATCAGAACAATGGTGACTTACACTTTAAAAAACAACTCTACAAAGACAATGTCTGTGTGGGGAGAGTGGCAGAAGAGGAACTGCAGAGGAAGAGGAGCAGTGCTGGAGAGATCTTCATCACCTGTGCTGTGGAGCTGGTGGTAGAGGGTGAAGACACTGTGACATCACAGCGTAGTGAACCCCTCGGTATCACCATAGATGGTGAAGAAGACTTTAGATCCCATCAATTTCTGTGATTTCAAATGTGTCAATCCTCTGTCTGTCTATTGCTGTATTGCAAGACTAATATATTATTATTGTACACATATCAATGTTTTATTTATTTCAGTTGTAAATCCTCCAGGAGCTACTAGTTCCCCATCAGCGTTCAGTTTAATCATACCTGGTAAGGAGAAGGCAAGCAGTAATGTAACAGCCCAAAGAAGAGGTGAATAACATTGGTTTGGTTTTAGATTTACTGTGAAAATATTATCATGACAATCCTCAGTCTGTCTATTACTGTATTGCAACACTAATAGTGTATATTATTATTGTACTTACTGTGTATATAATTTTTTCATTTATTTCACAGGTAAATCTTCCTGGAAACACCAGTTCCTTCCCAGTGTTCAGTTCCATCCCACTTGGGGAGGAGAGGGCAGTCAGTAGTATAACTACCCAAGGAGAAGGTGTGTTAAATAAATATGGTTATTGTGAGCTCAGTTTGTTGAAATACATCAGTAAGTGCCTATTCAGATACTGTTTTTACATTTAAGTCATTTAGCAGACGTTCTTATACAGAGCATACATTTTTTATTTAATTTTTTCATACTGGCCCCCCGTGGGAATCGAACCCACAACCCTGGCATGGCAAGCGCCATGCTCTACCAACTAAGCTTTTGATACTGATGTCCCTTTCCCTTCCAGAATCCTGTTCAGAGATCCCCTTCTACCAATATACCAGTCTTCGTGCCGTTGTCTATGTTCTCATCCTGCTGTTGGAATTTGTTCTGTGTCTTCTCTGGTATAGATGTGGTGTGTGCCTTCTCATACTCATACACAAATTGTAACGGATGTAGGATCTTAATTTGATTACTCTTTTGTTGCTGAGAATTTTCCTGCCCAGCAGAAAATTCAAACTTCAGTGCATTTGAGCTTTAAAAATGCTTCTAAAGTTTGTAATTTCCACTTTGAAATTTCAGACTTGATTTGCCCTAAAAACAATGTATCAACCCCAACAAAAATATCCATTAATTATAATCCACATAATAATTCACATTTCCTGTTGCTGCAGGATTATTTTACTGCTGTAGTAAACTGGCCCAAATTAAGATCATACATCTGCATGTTGTTCTGAAGGCTATTGTCATGTATTTTATTAGCTATACAACCAGCCTGTGTGATTTGTTCTCATCATACTTTTATCTCTGAAGGTGATCCACAAGGCAATGTCAAACGGAGGTAAGAGTGGTCTATTTATTCATACATTTTTAGTCATGCATGTTTTTATATCATCTGTTTGTATATACTGGTGAATTGTCATGTCTTGATCAAAACCCATCGAAGCTGCAATATGTGTGTGTAGAACAATGCTCTTTACTCCCCATTGCTTATTGTTCATTGTGTGGTATGTTCTCTCTCTTACAGGAATAGAACTCAAGTCTGCACTACGTTATAATGACATGTCATGTGACATTGCTGTGCAGGTTCAAGTTGGATATGCCTTTTTCCATTCACCTTGTTAATGTATTTTTATATCATGCAAAGTGTTTCATGTGTAATGAGTTTATATGTCTCAAATACAGAAATTGTATTAGGATTTCATTGTTTTCTACTTTTGGATGTTGTGTTTTCCAGTGGAAATAAAGCTTGTACAGTATATTGTAAATCTTGTTGGAAATGATGTTTCTGTTCTCTGGAAGTTGAGGAGCCACTCTAAGAGGAGATAGCATTGTGTTTAGATTACACAGCAGTTGAGATTCAAAGGTCTTCAACGGTCCAATGTCTCATGATGTTCACTGTTGTACCTGAGCTTTAGCTGAGTGTCGAGTCTGTTTGTCACGTAGATGTGACCACAGTGAGGGTACTGATCGTACAGGTACACCTCTATATCTAGAGATGAGGAGAAGGCACCAACATCAACCCTGCAAACAACACCGCAAACAGCTTTCCGTACATCTCTTCATACTGTATGAAGCTCATGTCTATATCTATCAATAGAAATCACTTGTCAGAGAACGTGAAGAGGTGTGGAGAGACATAGTAATGGAACTGTGATCATGAGCTAAGCTGAGGTGTGCTACAACGAGCCATTGTCCTGCAACTGGTCCCCTAACACTCTGTCAGCCCTCAAACCCACAAGGACGAGAATAAGATCTATCATACTACAATTTAAAGAAAGAACATACTAATTGTATAATTTCTAGATATATTGCAAGATTCACATTTAAAAAATGTCCAACCTTTAAAAATAAACTGGTTCATTCTACAAGGAGTTGATATCAATGTTATCTAATACTATCACCAAAATCTGAATTATTTGAGGAACAATCCATAACCTTTCCACCTGTGGTTTACCAAAAAATGTGAAACAATTCATTATGTGGTCATGAAATAAAAAACAGCTAAAATATATTTTGATTCCTTTATTCCATTTCTGCAATGCTTGGATTTGCTTCCAAAAAACGAAGTTAGACAAAAATCCACAAACGTAATGTGATCTATGGATGCAATCCAAGCCATGACTTAGTTGGCACAGACTGGTTACTCTGACTGGAAATATGCATTATGTAAACTAAACAGACATGGATCAAGGTAGAGCACGGCGCTTGTAACGCCAAGGTAGTGGGTTCGATCCCCGGGACCACCCATACACAAAAAAATTATGCACGCATGACTGTAAGTCGCTTTGGATAAAAGCGTCTGCTAAATGGCATATTATTATTTCCTCATTTGGAGAAGCATTAGTCACCTCCATTACAAGGCTATAAAAGTCGTTGGGTGAAAAAGCACAAACAAGAAACTATCCATCAAATTGTCCAACTACAAATAAACCCAATAGATCAGTAACTGAACTAATTTGGTCATGTCTATGTGTTTGTTGTTAGGGTGATGTTCCTGTTAAGCTACTGCATATTTAGTTTTGATTTAGTTTATTTGTGTGTATAGTGTACAGTAACTCTTTGAAAAGTCAACAAGTATATTTGATCAGTTAATCACAAGAGTTGTCATATTTAAAATAGTTGTGCTATAGTTACCTATATTTTCAGTTAGTTCAATATAAGGTGGACCACATGAACAGCCCCTTAGTGGTCAATGAAAATAAGGTCATTTTCCTCAGCGTAACTAGTGATCTGTCACAACATCACTTGTGAGGCTCCATATCCTCCTCTGTAGGTTTTTCTGTGTCCTACCTAAACACACATCAGTTTTGTCACATGACAATCTATGTGAGGAGTTCACTTCATTGACGGAAGAAAGTGGAAAAATGTCTTTGTCTTATCTTCTTCTCATTTGTGAGTATTCAACTATTTTGGTCTTTGGATCAATATCTCTTTACACTGATTTAAAGTATTGGTAATGTGTCACTTAAAGTATGCTTTTTAACTTGTTCTAAGTATGTATGAGCCTTTATTTTGTCTTATAATAAGGCTTGTAAAATGTCTCACTAAGTTGTTTTTACCTTGTTCAAAGATGTTGCTGGTGTTGCTGTAAAAGAAAGTTGTGCAGGTACATATTTCCAAACGTCACTTCATTATTTATCCAGCTCAACAGCTATTGATTTATTTCAGGTGCAAAAATATTTTTGGGATGACAGATTTGTACACTACTGTTTTACCCCTAATATAGAGTAGCACAATGCTTAAAGTGCCATATATTTATTAAAAACAATGTATTTTTAGTTGCAAATAGAGAGACAAGGAAGTGATACTCCACATACAAATATCTTCTGAATCAAGATTCTTATCACTTACAATTTCTTATATTCTCTCTATTTCTCTAAACAGGTTTGGTTCCCACTCCCACTATTGTATTATTCCCTGGGTACATCAATGTAGCTACACCTGCTACATTACGCTGTGAGTCACCAGAAGGCACAGAGTGCCATTTCTACAGAGATCACGACCCCAACCCTATAAGAAAACTGGATTACAAGCAGGGTGCTTGCCAGTTCAAGTTGCTCTGGAATGAGTTCAAAAAGTGGAACAAGACTGAAATAGATCTCAGCTGTATAATTCTACAGAACAGAGAAGGGAAAATGATCAATACCTCAAAACCTAGTATTGTTCGAAGACTTCATGTGAGTGGTAAGTGACAGTTTTACGGTACTCCAAAGCACATGTTAACCAGAGTACTCTTCCCACTTGTTTATTGACTTCATAAATTACTTTCCCAATTTACAAACAGATCCAATTGGAAAACCCAGTGTTCATGTGGAGAAGATCGGGAATTACCTCAATCTTCGATGTGAGGCCAAGGCTGGCACCTCATGCTACTTTTATCAGAACAATGGTGACTTACACTTTAAAAAACGACCCTACAAAGACAATGTCTGTGTGGGGAGAGTGGCAGAAGAGGAACTGCAGAGGAAGAGGAGCAGTGCTGGAGAGATCTTCATCACCTGTGCTGTGGAGCTGGTGGTAGAGGGTGAAGACACTGTGACATCACAGCGTAGTGAACCCCTCGGTATCACCATAGATGGTGAAGAAGACTTTAGATCCCATCAATTTCTGTGATTTCAAATGTGTCAATCCTCTGTCTGTCTATTGCTGTATTGCAAGACTAATATATTATTATTGTACACATATTAATGTTTTATTTATTTCAGTTGTAAATCCTCCAGGAGCTACTAGTTCCCCATCAGCGTTCAGTTTAATCATACCTGGTCAGGTGAATGTAAGCAGCAATGTAACACCCCAAGGTAGAAGTGAGTATGGTTTTAGATTTACTGTGGGTAGTCCTAAGAACTTCAAATTGCAAGTTTAGTGAATGACTTGGCTGCTAAATGTACAGGTATTGATATGTTTCTAAAATGTCTAAACTCTTAAGTATCTTGATAGTCACTATTAGTAAGGCTTATTTGCATTAACATTCTAGCCATTGTAAGGTCATGTTATACTGTACAGATCACTCACTGTAAGTTTCATCAGGAGCCACATTCACTAACCGCTTCTTTCAGGTCCAGTTCTCATCAACATCAGTCTGGGTGCTGGTTCCCTTTTCATGGTTCTGCTGGCTGGGTCTGTGCTGTGTGTTCTCCAACACAAGTGTGGTGTGTGCTTTCAGATAGTTCCACTCATATCCTATTAATATTTTGTTCCAAAGTCTACTTTGAGTTTTTTTCAAAATTGCTAAATTATCTCTATGTATCTTTTGGAGGGGTTCAAGGCAGTCCTGTAAATACTGGGTAAGACTGGTTTATTCATTTTAGATTCACATTATTTTTTCTTTATTCATGCACAGCTATATCTGTCTGACTGTTCTGCATTGTCTCGACAGAAGCCCACCTGAGCAGCAAGACCAAACCCCACCTTGTGTCTGTGAGTATGAGAGTAAACCACCACTGCCTTTGTCTTCTTTTGTGCAGTGTTTTATTTTCCCTCATTCTCTCATTTTAAACAGATTCTGTCATCACAAACCCGTCTAGGGATGAGGTGAGTTGGATTGAACCAGTGCAGTGTGAAGTAGCCTAATATGCATTTTACTTCCATGATATCAAGCAATATTGTCAATTGCACCAATGACAACGCAACTGTGCACACAGCTCAAAGTGACTTTAGTTCTCTCTTACAGGAAGAGGACACTAGTCTGCAATACGCTACAGTGACTTCTACCAGTGACCGAGCTAGTCTTCAATATGCAACAGTGACATCTACCGGTAACCAAGCTGGACCTGGGCGCACCAAGATCAAGTTTGAAATTGCTGGAGAGTACGCCCTCTTAGCAAAATCATAGAAGAAGAAACATTTACTGGATAAAAAAATTAGCCATAGTTTACAATACAATCCTGTCTTGTTTTCTTCAAATTGGATCATAATTTACTCGTAGTACAAAAAAAAAACCTGCCACAACAACAAAGACTAAAGATCTCTACTCCTTTCTAAAAACAAGCAGTTTCAACTATTTGCATTTGAGGGTAAATGAAATAAATGAAAAATAACCTTTGTCTGAAACATAAAATGAATATTTTCCTAAACTGAATTACCAATCAGTAGTCACCAATCTATTTCACTCTTTGACAAGAGTCACTAGAGACTCAAAGCCACAAGAGAGTAGAACACATTTCAAACTTTGCTTGTTACATCACTACATCTCTTTCTGATCTCTCGCTCTCTACATCTCTCTCTTTAACCATGTCTGGTGTATATTAGTTTTAAAGAGATGTTTTGTTATTATCATGGTTTACTTACAGTATGTGCTTTTACTTCCATCTGTTGATACACTACCTCCACATTTCCTCTCTCTGCTTCCTGATTTACATATCTGCTACTATGTGGTCCCCACCTCTTCCTGTAGTCTGTCAACATCTGTTCCTCTCAGACCAGTTGCATTCTCATACTGGGCTATAAATAGATGTGCAGAGGTTTTAAGATATGGTTAATTTGAACAGGTATACTTGATGAATGTGTAAATGAACAGCTTTCTTGATTTATAAGTCAATATGTCATTTATAAGTTGTGTGTGTAAGATGAGATAGAACCACAGGCATAAAAATATATAGTAAAAAAAAATATTGATTACTTATTGACTGCATTTCTATGTACTGTGCAACATTCTTAATAAACCACTTCACTCACTGCTAGAGGAAATCAATACAAGTTTTTGATGAGTGTGTAAATGAAAATGTAAACAAAGTACCCTTTGCAAGCCAACATGGAGGATCTGTGTGGAACCCATTCGTCACCCATGCAGTTTCCATTATTTATGTGCAAAGCTTCAACTAGAGGCAAATGAAACCCAATTGATAATTGTTACAATTCAATGATATTTTAAAGCGATTTTTTGCAATTACAAGTGGTTCCTGCCAGTTAGGCCTGGTTAGGCCCAACCTAATCTCGGAAACCCAGAACAAAATCTTGCATGAACATGAACTCTCATATCCCCTGTGCTCCCGACAGACATAACATGTTTGTTACGGATCTTAGGACAGAATAGGCCCAACCAGATCAGTCTTATCTAATCCTGCAATTGGAGCACATTACAAACCTATGACAGCTATACGTATGATAGTGTATATAAACATTATGCACCATCCCAAAAGTGTCATAGGTGGGAGCTATTGTTTCACCATAAAAGGAGAGAGGAGAGAAACAAAATACAGTATTTCACCCTTGAACTACTACTGTAATAGTCGACCCTGAAAGCATCTCTCATTTCCATATATCCTGTTTCACTTCTCTCTCTGCATTATACATAATAATAGGTGACAGGTTTGGGACCTTCAACTAACTCTTAACCATGATCCAATTAATGTGCTGCTGGTGCCTTATGTGTGAGTTATGTTTTATTAATAATAATATTATTATACTGTATAATCAAATGTAAAATAATTTACTTTCACAACAATATCCCTAATTGTACTTTTGGTTAGAATAACAATTAACTACATTTCTTGTAGTATCTCTTGACCTACAATTAACAGATGCAGGTATGTTTCTCTTGAATATTATTTATCTAGCTTTTTCCCCTTCTCTTGCTTGTTTTGTCATTCAGCATTAGGGATGCACTTTTGTGATTTGCATGGTTATAAAAGGCTGGGAAATAAATGTTGAGAACTTAAGAAGGGAATAATCTTGTATTTTGAATTAGTTTTAGAACGGACACAAATCATCGTTTTTTTCCACTATGATGTTATCATACCTATCTTTCCTCAACTATCTCTCTTTCCTCAACTATCTCTCTCTTTCCTCAACTATCTCTCTCTTTCCTCAACTATCTCTCTCTTTCCTCAACTATCAAGGGGACAAGGAGAACCAGACAAACACTTGGATTACCAAGGAGAAGAAGCACCAGATCTCAGTAAGCCTGAAATTTGTGACCCTGACTGAAGTGGTTGAGCTGAGCTGCGAGTCCTCAGCCCTTGTAGAGGGTCAGCAGTGTTTGTTCCATGTGGATTCTGAATTCAAGGAGCTTGGTCGCTCAAATGCCAGCCACAACCACTGCTCCCTCCCAGTAAGGGGGTCAGAGCTGCTTGGGTGGAAGCACAGAGGGCTGTGGTCAAAGGTCACCGTCCACTGTCATTACGAAGAGGAGGAGGGCATCCACTCACCTCCCAGCAAAAATGTCACGGTGGTTGTGTGGAACACAAGTAAGAAAGATTACATGAGAAATGTAATGCACAGATTCCTGATTTAGGTAATTCATCCATTTGGTCAAAAATACATTTTACTCTGTTACAGACATGCTGACTAAGTACATCATCGGATGTATGGCCCTGATAGGATTCATAATTCTACTTGCAGTATTCATATTCTGCATCACCTGTCTCCTCTCGCTGAAAGCAAAGAGTATGTGAACCTGATATCTAACAGCCTTATCTACGTATTAGCAAAACCGATTAGACAGAATCACTCATGTATTCCATTGTTTTACTGTCATAGGGAACGGATGCCTCGTCATAACAAGGTGAATAGTGTTGATTGTGTGTTGAACAGTATGATTATGACAGCATACAGAACATACAGTTCAAATGTGAATGCCTATCTCACCTAACCATGTCTTTCACATCGCCCAGTGACCAGACATTGCAAGGAGACCCTACCCTAACAAGTATGTATGATGCCACAGTGAAGTGTACTTGTGTAGGCCTATTATTATAGAGACATTTACCACAGTCCCATTTTAACATCACATTTCTGTGTTTATGTTTATACAGCAAGTGACACAACAAATCCTGCAGAATCTCCACAGGAAAAGGAGACAATAGAGGTCAGCCCAAACCATTACATAATCAGGTTTTTATGTAGCTGCCGCACCCTCTTCATCTACTTTGCCACCATAATCCATTAACAGTACAGTGGGCTGGCGCACAACATATAAGCATGTTATAAATTAAAAACAGTTGGAATTGTGCTTTTTTGTATGGATTTGATGATTTGATGTTTCCTTTCAAATAGTGATTTGTCCTCATCCCTTTGTTGCAATAACAGGAAGGTGAAGATGATTTGTGCTATGCCACTGTGTCCCATGCTGGTGCTCCTCCATCCCACTCAGTCAAGTTTGAGCAAGGACATGACTATGCCACAGTGGTCATACACTGACCAGCATATGCAGACCTGAATGGACATAAAATGACTTCCATGGATAGACTTCTTGACTTTTACACCCCCATTTCAATTTTCTTTCCAAGAAATCAATTGCATAAATCAATTTGCAATGATCTTTTGATCATCCAATTTGTCACATTAAGAGAACAATAAAGTTTTTGTATTCCACCATGTGCTTAATTGCTGTTTGTCTCGTGCGCACCTGTCAGTCCCCGTCTCGGGAAACAGTAACATAGCGCACGCTACTTTTCGCTGACCAGGCACTCACCTTTTCCTACCTGCTGAATTCTTCTAAATGTAAGCCATTTACTTAAAGTAATAATTACGTCTTAGGCTACTGTCTCGTTTCTTGATTAAATCAAAATCACATGTTAACTCAGCTGCTTTTATAAATTTAATGAGGGTTAAGTCTACTCTGAATGTGCACGGTCCGTGGGTAAATGGGCAAGTTTTCTAGCCGTTTTCTCACCGTGTGGTGGTTACAAACTACTACTACTACTACTACTACCCCGCCTTAGCAATACAAGACACGTTTATACCACTAGATGGGAATGTTGAATCATGTTTTGCAACAATTTTAAGGGCTCCTCGTAGGCAGGGAAAACCTGTTTTGGTGATTTCTAGTATTGGTATAGCCTATCATCAGAATAAATAATAATATACCATTGTAAATTAATGTTGAAAGTTACATTTTTACATAACATTTTTAGTCATTTAGCAGACAAGAGCAACTTACAGTTAAGTTAGTGAGTGCATACATTATTTTTTTATTTTTCAGAGCCTGGATTCGAACCAGGATCTCTAGTGGCACAGCCTTAGACCACTGCGCCACTTGGGAAGTTACACTTATAGTCCTAAAATGTACATTGAAAATGTATTGTCGCTGCTTCCTGTTGACAAGACATTTTGATAAATAGCCCAATGTCAAGACACAGTTTAGAGATTAGATTAGACATTAGAGATTAGAGAGTTTAATAGTCACGTGTACAAATCAAATCAAATCAAATTGTATTTGTCACATGCGCCGAATACAACAGCTGTAGACCTTACAGTGAAATGCTTACTTACAAGCCCTTAACCAACAATGCAATAAAAAAAAAAAAAAGTGTTAAGTAAAACAAAAAAACAAACAAAAAAATAAAAAATAAAACAAATAATTAAAGAGCAGCAGTAAAATAACAGTAGCGAGGCTATATACAGGGGGTACCGGTACAGAGTCAATGTGCGGAGGCACAGGATAGTCGAGGTAATTGAGGTAATATTGTGATGCGTGATTTGAAGGAGTCAGGCGGAGTAGGGTAAATCACAGTATACAGAGTTTATTCCGTAATCCAGCGTAACCAGTCCAGTGCGCAAAACAGGCGCACTGGAACAAACATGCACACAGGGAAAATACAGGGCAGTGTCCCACGTCTCCTCCATGCGCTGAAACAAGTCATCCACCGCAGGAGCCTCGGTCTGGCTCTGGTGCCACGGTGCCAGATCCGGTTGGTAACCTAAAACACATTAGAATGGCGTTAGGTTAGTGGAGGAGTGACGAAGAGAGTTCTGGGCATATTCGACCCATGGCAAGAACACCGACCACTCCCCCGGCCGGTCCTGGCAGTAGGACCGCAGGAACCTACCCACATCCTGATTTACCCTTTCCACATGCCCATTAGACTCGGAGTGGAAACCAGAGGTCAGGCTGACCGAGACCCCCAGACGTTCCATGAATGCCTTCCAGACCTTGGATGTGAACTGGGGACCCCGGTCAGACACTATATCCTCTGGTACCCTGTACTTTTTTTTTTAAATCTTTATTTTAACAGGGAAAAACAGACTGAGACCTGGATCTCTTTTACGGCTGTGCCCTGTGTAAACATGTTGACATGTACAGTTTTAGACATAAAGACAAGAACATTTCAAACATACAAAACAAAAACACATTTCAACAGAAACAATCACAGACAACATCATATTGATCCTCCATAACATTTTTTAAATGGGCAAGGGACACCAGAGTGTCTAACTTAAGTTGGATCTGCAGTTTGTTCCATAAATAAGGTGCAAAGGAACTGAAGGCAGTCCTACCCAACTCTGTGGAGACCACAGGAGTCTCTAATGTAATCCACATCTGTGATCTGGTTTTAAAATTAGTATATCTAGTGGAAATTAATGATGATATATATGAAGGTAGTTTTAAAAGAAGTGCTTTATAAATAAACAAGAGAGCATGTTGCTCTCGCCTCACAGATAGAGAGGCCCAACCCACAGGCGCACTGGAACAAACATGCACACGGGGAAAATACCTCGGCAATACAAAATACTGAGCTCAACCGAGCTACTAATCCTCACAATGAACAATCACCCACAAGGACAAGGGGGCAGAGGGAACACTTAAACACGTACTAATGAGGGGAAATTGAACCAGGTGTATGTAATTGACAAGACAAGACAAATGGAATGATGAGATATGGAGCGGCAGTGGCTAGAAGGCCGGTGACGACGAACGCTGAAGCCTGCCCCGAACAAGGAGGGGAGGCAGCTTCGGAGGAAGTCGTGACAAATATGTACATGTAGGTAGAGTTAAAGTGACTATGCATAGATAATAAACAGAGAGTTGCAGCAGCGTAAAAGAGGGGGTAGGGAGGGAGGGGGGGTGGATGGACGACACAATGCAAATAGTCCGGGTAGCCATTTGATTAGCTGTTCAGGAGTTAAGAAGCCTTTTGGACCTAGACTTGGCGCTCCGGTACCGCTTGCCGTGCGGTAGCAGAGAGAACAGTCTATGACTAGGGTGGCTGGAGTCTTTGACAATTTTTAGGGCCTTCCTCTGACACCGCCTGGTATAGAGGTCCTGGATGGCAGGAAGCATGGCCCCAGTGATGTACTGGGTCGCACGCACTACCCTCTGTAGTGCCTTGCGGTCAGAGGCCGAGCAGTTGCCATACCAGGTAGTGATGCAACCAGTCAGGATGCTCTCGATGGTGAAGTTGTAGAACTTTTTGAGGATCTGAGGACCCATGCCAAAAATTTTTTCAGTCTCCTGAGGGGGACTAGGCTTTGTCGTGCCCTCTTCACGACTGTCTTGGTGTGTTTGGACCATGATAGTTTGTTGGTGATGTGGACACCAAGGAACTTGAAGCTCTCAACCTGCGCCACTAAAGCCCTGTCGATGAGAATGGGGGCGTGCTCTGTCCTCCTTTTCCTGTAGTCCACAATCATCTCCTTTTCACATCCTTCTTACCTCAGATTGGTGATGTTAGTTTAAAAGTTTATAGTCATCACGATGACATAAGATTGATTGCTTAAAACAGATCAATATCTTTGTTTTTGTACCATTGATTTTGTCACACGTGCTGGGATGCGCAGGACTTATGCCGACTAGCATGTGAACGCCACATCAGAACACAGACTTAATGAATGGCCAGGAAACCGGAAACCAGCAAATGGCACAAAACATTTGGGGCAGTCTCTTGGTCTCTATAAAAGTTGCCTGCCGAAAACCAACATCCGACATTCCAAAAGATGTAATGAAAATGTAAATGTAATGAAAATGTAATGTAAAATGTAAAAAAAGATAGATAAATACTGTAAGCCTTCTTTAAGTTCTCATCTAACCAACAATGCTACACCCCAAACATTTCCCCCTGTTCTATTGATTTCAGCATGATATCGATGGAAGTGATTTTTTTTTAAAGTGTTGCATTACACTTACCGCATTGGCGACCCACTTGAATCAAAATGCAACACTTACAACACGTAGCTAGCTGTCTTCTATAAATTGTCGTCTAACCAGTGATGCAGGCTACACATTATTACCAGATTCCGTGTCATTTTTTAAATCTGTGTTAGTTTTAACAGGACGTGCAACCTTATCTCCCCCTCGCGCAATTGATTTCAATGTGATATCAATGTGAGTGATTGGCAAATACGTGTTACGTTTCTCTTTTCGTTATGGCGAAACCCAAATCAAATTGCCTCAATCCAAAATGTAGCTGACTGTCTTTTGCAGGTTGTTCTCTAACCAGTAGTGTAAAAAATATCTCCAGTTTCCATGTGGTTTTTTAGTTGTGTTAGTTTCAACAGCGCTACAACCTAATTCCCCAATCGATATCAGTGATTTATTGCAACTTGTCAAAACACCTGGGTTTTTGGTGCATGTGCAGTTTATAAGGTGCTTGTTTAAAAAAATAAAAGTAATATGATTACTATTGTTGCACATGTGATAGTATTTTATAGTATTTTTTAGGTTTAGGTTTTCAATATATCACGAACTGTTTCTGCATATTGCTTATTGATTTGGACACCTACAACACCAGGTGTCGCAGGAAGGCCAAGAAGATCATCAGGGACCCCAGCCACCTGAGCCACGGCCTGCTCTCCCCGTTTCCATCATTCAGACGCAGCCAGTATAGGAGCGTAATGGCAGAAACTGTAAGACAGTTTAGGCCAATAGCTTCTACCCCCAGACCATCAGGCTTCTACCCCCCACCTCAAAGGACATTTTTACCCTGCCCTCACCCCAATATACATTTATTATGCTAAATAGCCACCACTAGTCACCTACTCCCCCCTGCTGCTCCTCCTATGGACATTTCCCCCATCCCCTTTAATGGACGTTAACCCTGCCCCCATCCCCAATGGACATTTATCATTGCCACAGTTGTTAATAAGTATTTATTATTATTTCTATTTGTATTATTATCTATTTGTATTATTTTATTTCACTTTGTCCAGCAGTGTTGGAGCTCGGAGCTCAAGAATTTCACTGTACCCTGTAATTACATCTGCAACCCGGAGGAGATGGCGCCGGAGGAGATGGCTTCCGTTTTACGGGCTCCTAACCAATTGTGCTATTGTGTGTGTTTTTTCGCATTATTTGTAACTTATTTTGTACATAATGTTTCTACCACCTTCTCTTATGACCGAAAATAGCTTCTGGATATTATCAGGACAGCGATTACTCACCACGCACTGGACAAAGATATTTTCTTTAACGTGTCAGGCGCGAAGGATTTACTTCAGACACTCGACAAGGCCCAAATCCCAGTCAATCGCAGGAGAAAGAGACGGAGATATCGGGGCCGTAAGTCGGGATGCCTTGTAAGGATCCGGCGGCGAGTGGGTAATCTGCCTCTACCATCAGTCCTATTAGCCAACGTACAACCATTGGATAACAAAATAGACGAGCTACGATCACGAATATCCTACCAACGGGACATTAAAAACTATAATATCTTATGTTTCACCGAGTCGTGGCTGAACAACGACATGGATAACATACAGCTGGCGGGGTTTACGCTGCATCGGCAAGATAGAACAGCTGCCTCTGGTAAGACAAGGGCTGGCGATCTGTGTATATTTGTAAACAACAGCTGGTGCTCGAAATCTAATATTAAGGAAGTCTCAAGGTTTTGCTCGCCTGAGGTAGAGTATCTCATGATAAGCTGTAGACCACACTATTTACCACACTATTTTCGTACCTGTCTATTTACCACCACAAACCGATGCTGGCACTAAGACCGCACTCAATGTGCTGTATAAGGCCATAAGCAAACAGGAAAACGCTCATCCAGAGGCAGCGCTCCTAGTGGCCAGGGACTTAAATGCAGGGAAACTTAAATCCATTTACCTCATTTTTTACCAGCATGTTAAATGTGCAACTAGAGAAAGAAAAACTCTAGACCACCTTTACTCCATACACAGAGATGCGTACAAAGCTCTCCCCTGCCCTCCATTTGGCAATTCTGACCATAATTCTATCCTCCTGATTCCTGCTTACAAGCAAAAACTAAAGCAGGAAGCACCAGTGACTCGGTGAATAAAGAAGTGGTCAGATGACGCAGATGCTAAGCTACAGGACTGTTTTGCTAGCACAGACTGGAATATGTTCTGGGACTCTTCTGATGGCATTGAGGAGTACACCACATCAGTCACTGGCTTCATCAATAAGTGCGTCAATGACGTCGTCCCCACAGTGACCGTACGTACATACCCCAACCAAAAGCCATGGATTACAGGCAACATCCGCACTGAGCTAAAGGGTAGAGCTGCCGCTTTCAAGGTGAGGGACTCTAACCCGGACACTTATAAGAAATCCCGCAATGCCCTCCAACGAACCATCAAACAGGCAAAGCATCAATACAGGACTAAGATTGAATCGTACTACACCGGCTCCGACACTCGTCGGATGTGGCAGGGCCTGCAAACTATTACAGAGTACAAAGGGAAGCACAGCCGCGAGCTGCCCAGTGACACGAGCCTACCAGACGAGCTAAATTACTTGTATGCTCGCTTCGAGGCAAGCAACACTGAAGCATGCATTAGAGCATCAGCTGTTCCGGACGACTGTGTGATCACGCTCTCCGTAGCCGATGTGAGTAAGACCTTTAAACATGTCAACATTCAGACGGATTACCAGGACGTGTACTCCGAGCATGCGCTGACTAACTGGCAAGTGTCTTTATTGACATTCTCAACCTGTCCTTGACTGAGTCTGTAATACCAACATGTTTCAAGCAGACCACCATAGTCCCTGTGCCCAAGAACACTAAGGTAACGTGCCTAAATGACTACAGACCCGTAGCACTTCGCATCTGTAGCCATGAAGTGCTTTGAAAGGCTGGTCATGGCTCACATCAACACCATTATCCCAGAAAACCTAGACCCACTCCAATTTGCATACCGTCCCAACAGATCCACATATGATGCAATCTCTATTGTACCCCACACTGCCCTTTCCCATCTGGACAAAAGGAACACCTACATGAGAATGCTATTCATTGACTACAGCTCAGCGTTCAACACCATAGTGCCCTCAAAGCTCATCACTAAGCTAAGGACCCTGGGACTAAACACCTCCCTCTGCAACTGGATCCTGGACTTCCTGATGGGCTGCCCCCGGGTGGTAAGGGTAGGTAACAACACATCTGCCACGCTGATCCTCAACACGGGGGCCCCTCAGGGGTGCGTGATCAGTCCCCTCCTGTACACCCTGTTCACACATGACTGCATGGCCAGGCACGACTCCAACACCATCATTAAGTTTGCCAACGACACAACAGTGGTAGGCCTGATCACCAACAACGATGAGACAGCCTATAGGGAGGAGGTCAGAGACCTGGCCGTGTGGCGCCAGGACAACAACCTCTCCCTCAACGTGATAAAGACAAAGGAAAGGATTGTGGACTACAGGAAAAGGAGGACCAAGCACGCCCCCATTCTTATCGACGAGGCTGTAGTGGAGCAGGTTGAGAGCTTCAAGTTCCTTGGTGTCCACATCACCAACAAACTGTCATGGTCCAAACACACCAAAACAGTCGTGAAGAGGGCACGACAAAGCCTATTCCGACTCAGGAGACTGAAAAGATTTGGCATGGGTCCTCAGATCCTCAAAAAGTTATACAACTGCACCATTGAGAGCATCCTGACTGGTTGCATCACTGCCTGGTATGGCAACTACTCGGACTCCAACCACAAGGCACTACAGAGGGTAGTGCGTACAACCCAGTACATCACTGGGGCCAAGCTTCCTGCCATCCAGGACCTCTTTACCGGGCGGTGTCAGAGGAAGGCCCTAAAAATTGTCAAAGACTCCAGCCACCCTAGTCATAGACTGTTCTCTCTGCTACCGCACGGCAAGCGGTACCGGAGCGCCAAGTCTAGGTCCAAAAGGCTTCTTAACAGCTTCTACCCCCAAGTTATAAGACTCCTGAACAGCTAATCAAATGGCTACCCAGACTATTTGCATTCCATTTGATGTGTAATTCCACAAAACATATTATGGGGTGAAAATGCAAACTGTTAGGGAATTTAGTGCAAAATACAATAATTTAATATGGAAAAATAATTCAACATGTCAATTTAAGATGATAGAATATGTTGCCCACTCACAAACGATTGTAACAATGACATCTATTTCTCACTAATTTAACCATTTAGAGAATTAAAAAATGCTCTGAAACACAATTTAACTGGGCACTCTAGAACATGGTTTCCCAAACTTGGTCCTGCTGCCCCCCCAGCTGATTAAAATAACCAACTCATCATCAAGCTTTGATTATTTGAATCAGCTGTGTTGTGCTACAGCAAAAACTACAATGTGCACCCAGGGGGGGGGCCCAGGACCTAGTTTGGGAAACCCTGCTCTAGATTAGAGCCTCTATAGTGTCTGTACAGCAGCCTGAACCTTTGACGTCCCTACCAGTCCTCAAGTCCTTGTGCATAGATTTGTAAAAATCTATACTATAATAATCCAGCATTTTTGTAGCCTACCTACACCGTTTTGACTTTGATTCCACCTAGCAACCAGTGGTTTAGCTTGTGTTTTTCCTATAGGCCTACATGTTACTCTTTACTGTAGCTAGGCTATGGTTGGCTTCAACGAGGACGACATCTATTAGGTCTATTTTCAAAAGCCTGTAGCTTTTGTCATGGAGATCTGACAACGTTATCTCTGTTTTCAGTCTGCACTAATGAGGTATGAGTACAGGTTCAGTAGTCTTATTGTCATAGATTAAAATGCATTTTGTCATTACATAAATGTATGCACGCATGACTGTAAGTCGCTTTGGATAAAAGCGTCTGCTAAATGGCATATTATTATTATTATTATTATTATTATGAAAAATTATTTATATGATATCATTCACCAACATTTCAGTAGGTGGCAGAATTATACATATTGTATTATTCAAGGTTTTTGCAAACATAAAATAGATTCTCATAGTGGTATTGACATTTTTGACACATGGGAGAAAAGTTAACTGGAACCTGCCCTGTCAGTTAGAGTGGAATACTGCCTAGCCTACATAGATGTGCCTAGTATGTCATTTCCCTTTTGGCATTTGGGCTCAACACAGAATAAACCCCCATTATATTCCTTGGGCTATTGAACCATATTGAAGGATGGACTACTTTGTTGTGTGTTTACTGCCTCCAGTTGAATTGGGACCATTACCATCAGTCAAAATAAAGTCCAAAGCTGTCAATCATACCAAAGCAATTACCCTCCCTGCTTGGTGCCAGTAGTGGCAGGTGGAGTTTGTACTGTATTGAATGATGCATGAAGAAGAGATGCATGGAAAGACCCCAAATCAATACAGGTTTTATTGACACACGCACACACACACACACACACACACACACACACACACACAAACACACACTCTATAATAAATTGCTTGGTCACCAGGTAGACATCCTGGCTTGGCTGAGGAATGCACAGTTTCATATATTTGAATATGTGTTCCCTATGCACAGTATTGATTTAATGCTTAATTTTGGGGGTAGGCTAACTGGAATGAGCGAAGCGATTCAGTTGCATTCTCAAGCCAGGCAGTTGAATGCAGGTGTGCTGATATGTTGGCTCATGGCAACCATAAATAAATATGACTGATGTGTTTCCAGTCAGGTGACTGCTGTCTTAAGGCTATGCAGAGAGAGATAGAACCCCACCATGATGTCAGTGTAATTCCTTTATTTCTATGTCTCTGGCGTTGAGAAGGATCCCACATATAGCGCTGAGATGACATTTAGTGTGACTGGAATATAAATAAATGGAGCGACTAGGATATGCAACGTGGATGCAATTTTTATGAAACGCATGTTTTGATGTTTATTCCTTGTCTGTTGCTGACTGTAAAACATAACAGAACCAGATTAGCTAGGGTGAACACAGGCTCATCTTACTGCTTGTGTACTAGTCCATGTCAATAAATCACTGAGAGAAATACACCCCCCAAATTGTCTATATATATTTGAATACCCTGAGATATATAGAATAGCCTTTAGAGCAGAGCAAGAAAAGGCTGTATATATTTGATTGAAGAATAACTACATTTCTGCTATATTGCAGGATTGCTGTCCTTTTCCTTTGAGGGAATCGTGGAACCGTGGAAGAGGCAAGAAGAAGCAAGACGTGACAAAAATCATTTGAAGGAATCTGCAGCTCGTGTGCCCTTACAATTGTATTTTACACACACACGGTTCTCAGCAGCCTGGTCAGTGAGAGTAGAGGAGGAGGATAGAGAGAGGCAGAGGAGGACATAACAAAGGGAGAGAGGGAGCTCTGCACCATGCTGAGCCCAGGACTGCGTGACTGGTCTGTGCTGGGTGAGGGAGGAGGCGGAGCGGGAGGGGAGGCAGATCAGTGCAACACAGTCTGACTGGATGAGTAGCAGCAGCAGCAACACTAGCAGCATCTCATTTGTGGCTGCTGGGGGCTCGGTCGCTAGAGCACCAAGCTCCGGCTCACACAGACACAGGCGCTCCCAGCGCCACCATCACACACACGCAGTGGCAGCCAAAGCCGTCGTTAGAGCCTGGGCTGGGGCAGGGACAGGTACCAATACTGTGACGACTGGAGCTACGGCGACAACAGCAGCGGCACCATGGCGCAAGCCGCCAAGCAGCTCCGCAAGAACAAGGACCTAGCGGAGCTCGCAGCTCAGGAGCTGAAGGATAAGGAGGAGGAGAAGAACAAGAAGAGGAATCGATCGAGGGACCGCAGACGCAAGGTATGGCTGTCTGAGGATGGTGTCGATTTCTCTCTGTCTTTGTTCTCCCTCTCTCTCGATCATTTACTCCTTTTCTCAACCTGTCTCCCTCCCTCCATTGTGCAGGACGGGTTAGGAACGCTTAACAATATAATTACACACACAGTCACCATGTGTTAACCAATCATTCACAGATGTTCATGCACAGGTTGTTTGTTAAGGGGGGGTCATGCTCTTTACTCTGGTCTTTTCCCCATATGTCATTTTTCTTGGAAGGTGGAGTCACAGAGGGTTGGAGGCTGTGTGGAGAGACAGGCAGGGATCCTCTCCTCTGTCTCCCTCCACTCTTCCCCTTCCTAATCTCCTGGCTGAGTGGTGTGCTGCTGGCTGGGTTTAATGTGCATGGGTCTATTGTTTTCCCCTCCTGTGGACCTGCTGCAGTACGTGCCACATATCTCTGAGAGGCTGGCTTTTACAGTCACTTTCCTAGATGAGTGTGTGAGAGAGAGTGTTTATCTGTCCTGGCTGAGAGGGAGAGAGTGATCTCTGCTCTCCCTCCCCTATTTGCTAAGCTTAATATTCTTCCTGTAAAGAACAGCCTGTTTTAATGTAAACCTCCCAGCTCTACCTGTGAGATTAAGGGTTAAAAGGATGTTCTCCAATAGGGTGCACTGCAGCTGCCTCTATCTCTTGAGTCAGTGTTCTGTGCTGTAGGCTACAGTGATATCTCCACCTGCTCCTTGCATTTTCATGGCTCATTTGCTCATTACCTGGGTGATGATGGTGACATGACACCTCACTGTTGATGTCTTGTGTGTGTATTATCATCACTATAAGACAACGTGAGGTCGGTGTGTAGAGTGGTGGGATCTTGGTGCAAGGAGAGAGAGAGAGAGAGAGAGAGAGAGAGAGAGAGAGAGAGAGAGAGAGAGAGAGAGAGAGAGAGAGAGAGAGAGAGGAGCCCGTAGCTCCACGTGACGTTGTTCATACCATGGAAACAGGCTCAGCAATGTCAGGGGTGTCTTACAGGGAGTATAACCTCTTCATATCAACACCATCCGAATGAGAGAGAGGGAGGAGATTAATAGCAACTGTTGGCTGCTATCAGTTCAATACAACACACACATTTCAAAACATCATGTTGCTTGCTGTATGTCAAGGTTGGCATTGGAATAAGGTTGAGACAGCAGCATATTGAATTAATGGTAACCCTTCCATAATGTGATGATCTACCCTGTCAGTAGTCAGTATGTGTAAAAGAAAAGGTGTCTATGCTACAAAATCTTCATATATACAGTGTGGAAAAAAAGTATTTAGTCAGCCACCAATTGTGCAAGTTCTCCCACTTAAAAAGATGAGAGAGGCCTGTAATTTTCATCATAGGTACACGTCAACTATGACAGACAAATTGAGAAAAAAAATCCAGAAAATCACATTGTATGATTTTTAATGAATTTATTTGTAAATTATGGTGGAAAATAAGTATTTGGTCACCTACAAACAAGCAAGATTTCTGGCTCTCACAGACCTGTAACTTCTTCTTTAAGAGGCTCCTCTGTCGTCCACTCGTTACCTGTATTAATGGCACCTGTTTGAACTTGTTATCAGTATAAAAGACACCTGTCCACAACCTCAAATCAAATCAAATCAAATCAAATCAATTTTTCAGACATTAGGAAATTTCCCAGTCATTTATAAAAAAACTTTCAGGGGGTACCCAAGCAGACGCTGGGTAGTTGATATTACATGTGGAGAGTTAAAGGACTATGCATAAATACTTCACCGGGGCCAGTCACACTCCAAACTCCACTATGGCCAAGACCAAAGAGCTGTCAAAGGACACCAGAAACAAAATTGTAGACCTGCACCAGGCTGGGAAGACTGAATCTGCAATAGGTAAGCAGCTTGGTTTGAAGAAATCAACTGTGGGAGCAATTATTAGGAAATGGAAGACATACAAGACCACTGATAATCTCCCTCGATCTGGGGCTCCACGCAAGATCTCACCCCGTGGGGTCAAAATGATCACAAAAATCCCAGAACCACACGGCGGGACCTAGTGAATGACCTGCAGAGAGCTGGGACCAAAGTAACAAAGCCTACCATCAGTAACACACTACGCCGCCAGGGACTCAAATCCTGCAGTGCCAGACGTGTCCCCCTGCTTAAGCCAGTACATGTCCAGGCCCGTCTGAAGTTTGCTAGAGTGCATTTGGATGATCCAGAAGAGGATTGGGAGAATGTCATATGGTCAGATGAAAACAAAATATAACTTTTTGGTAAAAACTCAACTCGTCGTGTTTGGAGGACAAATAATGCTGAGTTGCATCCAAAGAACACCATACCTACTGTGAAGCATGGGGGTGGAAACATCATGCTTTGGGGCTGTTTTTCTGCAAAGGGACCAGGACGACTGATCCGTGTAAAGGAAAGAATGAATGGGGCCATGTATCGTGAGATTTTGAGTGAAAACCTCCTTCCATCAGCAAGGGCATTGAAGATGAAACGTGGCTGGGTCTTTCAGCATGACAATGATCCCAAACACACCGCCCGGGCAACGAAGGAGTGGCTTCGTAAGAAGCATTTCAAGGTCCTGGAGTGGCCTAGCCAGTCTCCAGATCTCAACCCCATAGAAAATCTTTGGAGGGAGTTGAAAGTCCGTGTTGCCCAGCGACAGCCCCAAAACATCACTGCTCTAGAGGAGATCTGCATGGAGGAATGGGCCAAAATACCAGCAACAGTGTGTGAAAACCTTGTGAAGACTTACAGAAAACGTTTGACCTGTGTCATTGCCAACAAAGGGTATATAACAAAGTATTGAGAAACTTTTGATATTGACCAAATACTTATATTCCACCATAATTTGCAAATAAATTCATTAAAAATCCTACAATGTGATTTTCTGGATTTTATTTCCTCCATTTTTGTCTGTCATAGTTGACGTGTACCTATGATGAAAATTACAGGCCTCTCTCATCTTTTTAATTGGGAGAACTTGCACAATTGGTGGCTGACTAAATACTTTTTTCCCCCACTGTATCTTCTCAATCATCACAATCTAGTGGTTTTTAAAGATCAGTTAGGGTTTGAGGTTGACTGAGAAAAGTGGAGAAAATATGATCAAATATAGTGATGCTGTAGAATGTTTTGTGTGTTTTCATTGCACTGCATGGGGCTGTAGGACATTTTCCTATTTCCTCAGGGTGTGGACTTAATAAAATATCAGACCCAAGACCTGCTAATTCATTGAGTGTGTGTGTGTGTGTATGTGTGTGATGAGCGCGCGCCCATGTGTATGTGCACGCATGCGTGTGTATGTGTGTGTGAAATGATATGGCTTCAGGGTACCTCATTCCACTTTTATGTAACCTCCTGGATGCAGTCCTCTAATGATAAAACCATTACAGTGTGAGCTCAGAGGCATTCACTCTCTCTAGTATTGCTTTGGCTTTGAGGATGATATCTTCCTTCATAGGTGGAGGCATGACAAAATAACAAAAAAAGTGACCAGGTATGTGCACTGTCTTAGACCTTCTGTAAGTGGAATTCCAAGCTGTTAACATTTAGCTTTAACATTTTTGGTTTGGTTTAGCAGGGTTTAGCGAATGGCCAATTCACTTTTGGGCTATAGTGTGGATAGCTGATTAAAGAAGTCTATCACTCACACTACAGAGCTGGTAGTTGTAATCCACAAAGCTCACTCACTAATAACCATGCATTTGGGTATTCAATTAATTTATACTCGTGGGAATTGGCCTTTATGGATAGGGCTAAATTGAAATGTTTCTTACAGAAGAAATATGGAAAGCATATGCATAACTATGGTAGCAATTAAAAGGGAACAGTTAAGAGATTATCGGGAAATTATTAGACTAAAGGTGAGGACACCACAGTTCACCTGACAAGACTGAATCCAAACATTACACGGTTGATTTCATGTGCATGTTACATTTACTGTACTTTTCGCCGCATTTGTTGATAACGAAATCTGAAAATACTCTGGATACATTCAGTTCCATGATAAGAATATTCTTGGAATATTTGGGGTAGGTGCAACATAAGAAAAAAAATTACAAGGGTTTGAGTGAGAGGTTTAATTGTTTTTTCCAAGTGGCCACACACCTCCAAAGTGTGCACAGTTCCTAAGTAATTTCAATGCACTTTTGACTCAAAGAAGAGTATACAACTATAAGGTGCTTTTTTGATCTCTCCTAGCTATGCCGTTGAGGAAATAGAGCAAGCACACTTGTAGTTGTTTTCTTTGGAACACAGCCCTGCATCCCCGCCTTTACACAATTACTGTTGTTGTTTATGCAATCCAAAAACGTACCATTATAAATCGCAATCTGGGTCAAGTGGGCATAATTTGAAAGCTTGTTCTATTGCCAACATAACTAGCTAAATTATAAAATAGGATCTTACAGTGTTAGGCTTTCACTAGGCAATTCAGAGAAGCAGATCGTTATTTTGGTGCGCATATAATGGAGTCATGAGTGTATTCAGATGGGCTCATTCTGTTCAGGACAACCCAGGGTATAACGCCTTGTCTTCTTGTAACTGAACATCAAACATAGTGATCATACACTGAGTGTACAAAACTTTAGGAACACCTTCCTAATATTGAGTTGCACCCCTTTTTCCCTCAGAATGGCCTCAAGGTTTTGAAAGCGTTCCACAGAGATGCTGACCCATGTTGATTCCAATGCTTCCCACAGTTGTGTCAAGTTGGCTGGATACACAATCCATGTTTCAAGGCTTAAAAATCCTTCTTTAACCTGTCTCCTCCCCTTCATCTACACTGATTGAAGTGGAATTTAACAGGTGACATCAATAAGGGATCATAGCTTACACCTGGATTCACCTGGTCAGTCTATGTCATGGAAAGAGCAGCTATTCCTAATGTTTTGTACACTCAGTGTAAATGTTGACACTGTATATTACATGAGTTTTATGATATGGAAATGTGAAATGCACATTTGGACTCACGGGTCTTTGGTTTGCTTGTATGACATCAAAGCGGTATTCATTATAATCCTCAACGTCTCATCTTTCAAAATACACTGAACAAAAATATAAACGTAACATGCAACAATTTCAAAGAGTTACAGTTAATACAGTGAGGGAAAAAAGTATTTGATCCCCTGCTGATTTTGTACGTTTGCCCAAAGACATGATCAGTCTCTAATTTTAATGGTAGGTTTATTTCAACAGTGAGAGACAGAATAACAACAAAAAAATCCAGAAAAACGCATGTCAAAAATTTTATAAATTGATTTGCATTTTAATGAGGGAAATAAGTATTTGAACCCTCTGCAAAACATGACTTAGTACTTGGTGGCAAAACCCTTGTTGGCAATCACAGAGGTCAGACGTTTCTTGTAGTTTTCCACCAGGTTTGCACACATCTCAGGAGGGATTTTGTTCCACTCCTCTTTGCAGATCTTCTCCAAGTCATTAAGGTTTCGAGGCTGACGTTTAGCAACTCGAACCTTCAGCTCCCTCCACAGATTTTCTATGGGATTAAGGTCTGGAGACTGGCTAGGCCACTCCAGGACCTTAATGTGCTTCTTCTTGAGCGACTCCTTTGTTGCCTTGTCCGTGTGTTTTGGGTCATTGTCATGCTGGAATACCCATCCACGACCCATTTTCAATGCCCTGGCTGAGGGAAGGAGGTTCTCACCCAAGATTTGACGGTACATGGCCCCGTCCATCGTCCCTTTGATGCAGTGAAGTTGTCCTGTCCCCTTAGCAGAAAAACACCCCCAAAGCATAATGTTTCCACCTCCATGTTTGACGGTGGGGATGGTGTTCTTGGGGTCATAGGCAGCATTCCTCCTCCTCCAAACACAGCGAGTTGAGTTGATGCCAAAGAGCTCGATTTTGGTCTCATCTGACCACAACACTTTCACCCAGTTCTCCTCTGAATCATTCAGATGTTCATTTGCAAACTTCAGACGGCCCTGTATATGTGCTTTCTTGAGCAGGGAGACCTTGCTGGCGCTGCAGGATTTCAGTCCTTCACGGCGTACTGTGTTACCAATTGTTTTCTTGGTGACTATGGTCCCAGCTGCCTTGAGATCATTGACAAGATCCTCCCGTGTAGTTCTGGGCTGATTCCTCACCATTCTCATGATCATTGCAACTCCACAAGGTGTGATCTTGCATGGAGCCCCAGGCCGAGGGAGATTGACAGTTCTTTTGTGTTTCTTCCGTTTGCGAATAATCGCACCAACTGTTGCACCTTCTCATCAAGCTGCTTGGTGATGGTCTTGTAGCCCATTCCAGCCCTGTGTAGGTCTACAATCTTGTCCCTGACATCCTTGGAGAGCTCTTTGGTCTTGGCCATGGTGGAGAGTTTGGAATCTGATTGATTGATTGCTTCTGTGGACAAGTGTCTTTTATACAGGTAACAAGCTGAGATTAGGAGCACTCCCTTTAAGAGTGTGCTCCTAATCTCAGCTCGTTACCTGTATAAAATACACCTGGGAGCCAGGAATCTTTCTGATTGAGAGGGGGTCAAATACTTATTTCCCTCATTAAAATGCAAATCAATTTCTAACATTTTTGACATGCGTTTTTCTGGATTTTTTTGTTGTTATTCTGTCTCTCACTGTTCAAATAAACCTACCATTAAAATTATAGACTGATCATTTCTTTGTCAGTGGGCAAACATACAAAATCAGCAGGGGATCAAATACTTTTTTCCCTCACTGTATGTGTTTTACGATACGTCAAAAAGCATAGTTGACGTAAACAAAAATGCCAGATTGCACTGTTTTGTCAATGTGAATGGGGCTGTGTGTTGGTGTGTACTGTATGTCCGTACTGCGTGGCTGTGTGTTGGTGTGTACTGTAATTCCGTACTGCGTGGCTGTGTGTTGGTGTGTACTGTATTTCCGAACTGCGTGGCTGTGTGTTGGTGTGTACTGTATGTCCGTACTGCGTGGCTGTGTGTTGGTGTGTACTGTATGTCCGTACTGCGTGGCTGTGTGTTGGTGTGTACTGTATGTCCGTACTGCGTGGCTGTGTGTTGGTGTGTACTGCATGTCCGTACTGCGTGGCTGTGTGTTGGTGTGTACTGTATGTCCGTACTGCGTGGCTGTGTGTTGGTGTGTACTGTATTTCCGAACTGCGTGGCTGTGTGTTGGTGTGTACTGTATGTCCGTACTGCGTGGCTGTGTGTTGGTGTGTACTGTATGTCCGTACTGTGTGGCTGGGTGTTGGTGTGTACTGTATTTCCGTACTGCGTGGCTGTGTGTTGGTGTGTACTGTATGTCCGTACTGCGTGAGTGTGTGCACGCCTACACACATGCATGTTGTGTGTCCTTGCACACAAATAGTAGCTGGCCCAGCATCCCTTCTGTCAGACCTTGGATGTGGTTCCCCATGGCAACTGAAGGTGTGAGGGACAGATAGAAACAGGTTTGATCTACCAGGTTTTGCTGGGCAGGTTGTAGTGCCATTGCCATTTGAAACCCTCACGTGTGTGTAAATGGATAGAATGGAACATAAACTACTAGTCCGGTAGCAGATCAATTACCAATTTAGCCAAATCCCCTGTTGTGTTCGTTGTCATGCCAAACATTATGTATGGGTTGACAACGAGTGAAAAATAATTGGCTCAAGGCATGCACATACAGATCCGCGAACAGGCTAATAAACTACTCCATGTCAAATTAAACGATTAACTAGGTTGTTTAATTCAATGTTACAAAATGCCTTTGCATTTATTGGTTATGAAAAGGTGTTTTAGGCACTGTAAGGTCAAGTACCAGTATAAGCTATTTTCCCGGGACATCCAGTAGTTTTGGGTGGATTACATCTCCTACTTACCACAGCACATCAACTGGAGATCCATTATTATAAGCTCTTAGAGAGGCCTCTGTACCTTTAGGAAGGGCCATTACCACCATGTCAAGAGCTTAACCGACTGGATTAGTAATAATGTAATGGAGAGGGGGCCCTCTATGAAAGAGTACTTTTGAGACATTAGCTGGAAAACTGAAGCCGTAGCCTACCTCTGATTATGGCACCATGACTCAGTGTGAAAAGTAGGTTGACTTGACTGTGCTATATCTGTGCTGTAGTGTCTCTTCTGAAAGTCACACTCAACATACTGTATGTGGCGTGGTTAATAATTCATGTCATACCAAATCTACTGATTAATGCAAGTTGCTGTGGAGTGGGAGGTATAGAGAGAGAGAAAGGGGGGTGGGGGGAGTGGTGTGGACGGCAGATGAGAGGTGAGGAGGGTGGATGCCCAGCCTAGGGACCTCTACCACATGTTTTTATCTGCAGCTGGACACAGCTGTCTCAACCCCAGGGTTTCCACTGCATAGCGTGAGTGTCTCTTTCTGTGTGTGTGTGTGTCTTTCTGTGTGTGTGTGTGTGTGTGTGTCTATGTCTGTCTGTGTCTGTGTCTGTATGCACATCTTATCACATGTCTACATGATATGTGTCTACTTTGTTAGCTGATGGTGACATGACATGGTTTTTCTGCATGTATTGTGTGGAATGGTTCCTTGATGTGTCTTGGACCTATCCTGCTTTGGCTCGAGGTCATGTCTCTGTCTTGTCTCAGTGCTGGGTAATATGATGCAGTGAAGTCATGAAAGGAGATCCACTGACAGCTCCTAAAGACAAAAGCACTCTGTATTGGCTCATCAAAAATCAATAGCTTCATTAGAAGCGTGGAACCTCTGAAACTTTGTCTGAGCTAATTTTATACCTCAGCCTAAACTCTGGTCTGCTGCCAACATACACCCTGCCAACCTGAGGCACAGGTTGAGGGGGGTTAGGGTGGGGGGTGGGTATGGTGTCCTCCATAGCATCTGTTTGTCCCTGAGTTATCCTCTCCCCAATTACTTCCACCTCACTGTAGTATTTTAGGGACTATGGGCAAGCCTGTTTTTGGTGGAGAGTTGACCCCTCTCTTGCCATCTCTCTCCAGCCCACTGGTCTGAAAGGGACTGGATGGAGTGAGAGCACTGGGACAGAAAATATCCACCTGGAGGCTGAATGGAGAGGAGAACACCAGGGCCTATTTAAGACTGTTGGGACGTGAGACCTAGCTCTTGTGTGTTCCTGTGTGAAATGAGAGAGCCAGTCTGCCAATGCCATTCAGATAGAGATGTTCTTGTCTGAAAGCCCACCAATCAAACAGCTCATCTATAAGCCCGCCCGTTAATCAGAACATCGCCTCTCTAGAGGAACTAGCCAATCAGAGCCCCTCTAGTGCAGGGGAGGGGTAATGGCAGTAAATCGTATCTTTATAGTTTATTTTGACCTTGGGTCAAGAGGCAGGCATCTGAAGTGACTGATTTTTGCCATGGTGATTACAGTGTGACATATTGGCACTGCACACCAACCATACAGAGATTGGGTGCTGAGAGTATGCCCAAAAACAGCAGCTGCAACTGGATTCCATAGTCTTTTAATTGACCTTAATTTCAACTAACATGCTGCTACTACAAGAGAAATCGGCTCCCCACAGATTGGGGCTGTTTTAATCTGATCACATATGGAGCATTGGTCTCGATTACCATTCCCCCAGATCCGCTGCAGGGGCTGGCCATTAGACCTGTGCTACACAGCCTATCTCTCATTATGAGACTGAGACAGCAGGCTGGGTTATGTAATGGAATCAGAGCTCCTCAAGGTCTGTGTGGATCATGTGGCCCAGGGAGCCTGCTAATGTGCTGAAGCACTGCCCTTGGCAACACCCTACACCCATCAGTGACACTCCATGTACCACTCATACTGGACTCTATGTACAGTATGTGCTGCTGGGGACAAGTGGAGGCCTGGAGGCCATTGGAACAGTTGGGAAGAATTGTCCTTGGGATGTAAACAAAGTGGAATTCAATTGGTATCCCTAGAAAGGGCAGATACCTTGGGGAAGATCATTGAGAGGAGATGGATGATCTAGCAAGGGTAGAGGAAATATTGTTGAGGGGCAAAACATACTGTAGTAAAGGCATATGCAAGATATCTATAAAGTTAAAATGGAGATAATAGTTGAGGGATAGTTGGCAAGGCTGGGGCAGAGAGATGTATACAGGAATGTCCTTGCAGTGGTAGTAGAGGGTATGTGGGCAGTGCACTTTAAGTAATCATGTCTGTATCGCTGTGCTCCTCTGCAGTGTTGCTGCTGTGTTATTGATTGATGGGTTTGATCAGGGAAAGGTAGATCCATCAGCTGGCTCCCTGACAGAACAAGGAGTTTTACACACATGAACGCACACAAACAGCTCTGTCTGTCCTCGTCTCCCATCTGTCACTCGCTCCTTTCATTCCCTCTCCTCCTCATTTTTCCAACCCTCTATAATCCCTCTCTTCTCTTACCCTCCTCTGCCAACCAGCTCCCCATCCCCCTCTCCTTCATCCTCTGGTGTCATTCCCTCTTCAACCTCTCACTTTATTTCCCTCCTTGCTTCTCTCCCGCAACCTCTTCCCTTCTCCAGCCCCTTTGCCTCAATCCCCTCTTCCTCTCTCCTCCCCCTGACCCTAGCCCTGTTCTCCCTCTCTCCTCCCCCTGACCCTAGCCCTGCTCTCCCTCTCTCCTCCCCCTGACCCTAGCCCTGTTCTCCCTCTCTCCTCCCCCTGACCCTAGCCCTGCTCTCCTTCTCTCCTCCCCCTGACCCTAGCCCTGTTCTCCCTCTCTCCTCCCCCTGACCCTGACTCTAGCCCTGTTCTCCCTCTCTCCTCCCCCTGACCCTAGCCCTGTTCTCCCTCTCTCCTCCCCCTGACCCTAGCCCTGCTCTCCCTCTCTCCTCCCCCTGACCCTGACCCTAGCCCTGTTCTCCCTCTCTCCTCCCCCTGACCCTAGCCCTGTTCTCCCTCTCTCCTCCCCCTGACCCTAGCCCTGTTCTCCCTCTCTCCTCCCCCTGACCCTAGCCCTGCTCTCCCTCTCTTCTCCCCCCTGACCCTAGCCCTGTTCTCCCTCTCTCCTCCCCCTGACCCTAGCCCTGCTCTCCCTCTCTCCTCCCCCTGACCCTGACTCTAGCCCTGCTCTCCCTCTCTCCTCCCCCTGACCCTAGCCCTGTTTTCCCTCTCTCCTCCCCCTGACCCTAGCCCTGCTCTCCCTCTCTCCTCCCCCTGACCCTAGCCCTGCTCTCTGGCTATCCTCTAATGGAGTAGCATGGAGCACAGGCTCCCCTCACAGCCACTAAGGAAAACCTCTGGCGCACAGAATTACCTAACACACCACACACACACACACACACACACACACACACACACACACACACACACACACACACACACACACACACACACACACACACACACACACACACACACACACAAGGAACACACACCTCTGGTAAATACAGAAAAGCTACATCTGTGTGTTTTTTCCTTTGTAAACAGCCAGGTATGTTTCCACTCCTGTAGCTCAGTTGGTAGAGCATGGCGCTTGCAACGCAAGGGTTGTGGGTCGTTTCCCACGGGGGCCAGTATGAAAAATGTATGCACTCACTAACTGTAAGTCGCTCTGGATAAGAGTGTCTGCTAAATGACTAAAATGTCAATTGGATCACTAAAAAAAATTATGTATAGACACACCTATAGGTCAGTGTCAATAACATTCAAATGAGCTGCAATTACACAGGTATATAAACATACAATTACTGTTTGCCATTAATGGATGCCCTAATGGAGGAGTCAACAACAACACACTGTGCTTTTATTGCAAACAATAGTAGAGAGAGAGAGAGAGCGAGAAAGAGAGAGAGACACAGACTATTATATCTGGGATGTAGCACAGTTGGTTGCTCTCTTTTCATTCTTCTCTGCTTATTTGCTACAGGCGCAATAACACACGCACAAGCACACACAGACTGGAAACACTCACAGGCACAGAGAAAGAGAGAGAGGGAGAGATAGAGGGGAAGGGAGAGCAAAATGAGTGAGGCTATGGACAGACTGATAGGCGGTTTGTCTCCCCAGCTGTGTACCTCTGACAATCCTCCCTGTTTAGATACAGTTGAAGTCGGAAGTTTACATACACTTAGGTTGGAGTCATTAAAACTCAACCACAACTATAGTTTTGGCAAATCGGTTAAGACATCTACTTTGTGCATGACACAAGTAATCTTTCCAACAATTGTTTATAGACATATTATTTCACTTATAATTCACTGTATCACAATTCCAGTGGGTCAGAAGTTTACATACACTAAGTTGACTGTCCCCTTAAACAGCTAGGAAAATTCCAGAAAATGATGTCATGGCTTTAGAAACTTCTGATAGGCTAATTGACATCATTTGAGTCAATTGGAGGTGTACCTGTGGATGTATTTCAAGGTCTACCTTCAAACTCAGCCAAGACCTCAGAAAAAACATTGTAGACCTCCACAAGTCTGGTTCATCCTTGAGAGCAATTTCCAAACGCCTGAAGGTACCACGTTCATCTGTACAAACAATAGTACGCAAGTATAAACAACATGGGACCACGCAGCCGTCATACTGCTCAGGAAGGAGACGTGTTCTGTCTCCTAGAGATTAACGTACTTTGGTGCGAAAAGTGCAAATCAATCCCAGAACAACAGCAAAGGAAGATGCTGGAGGAAACAGGTACAAAGTATCTATATCCACAGTAAAACGAGTCCTATATCGACATAACCTGAAAGACCGCTCAGCAAGGAAGAAGCCACTGCTCCAAAACCGCCATAAAAAAGCCAGACTACGGTTTGCAACTGCACAAAGATCGTACTTTTTGGAGAGATGTCCTCTGGTCTGATGAAACAAAAATAGAACTGTTTGGCCATAATGACCATTGTTATGTTTGGAGGAAAAAGGGGAAGGCTTGCAAGCCGAAGAACACCATCCCAACCGTGAAGCACGGGGGTGGCAGCATCATGCTGTGGGGGTGCTTTGCTGCAGGAGGGACTGGTGCACTTCACAAAATAGATGCCATCATGAGGAAGGAAAATTATATGGATAGATTGAAGCAACATCTCAAGACATCAGTCAGGAAGTTAAAGCTTGGTCGCAAATGGGTCTTCCAAATGGACAATGACCCCAAGCATACTTCCAAAGTTGTGGCAAAATGGCTTAAGGACAACAAAGTCAAAGTATTGGAGTGGCCATCACAAAGCCCTGACCTCAATCCTATAGAAAATATGTGGGCAGAACTCAAAAAGCGTGTGCGAGCAAGGAGGCCTACAAACCTGACTCAGTTACACCAGCTCTGTCAGGAGGAATGGGCCAAAATTCACCCAACTTATAAAGGTAATGCTACCAAATACTAATTGACCCACTGGGAATGTGATGAAAGAAATAAAAGCTGAAATAAATCACTCTCTCTACTATTATTTCACATTCTTAAAATAAAGTGGTGATCCTAACTGAGCTAAGACAGGGAATTTCTACTAGGATTAAATGTCAGGAATTGTGAAAAACTGAGTTTAAATGTATTTGGCTAAGGTGTATGTAAACTTCCGACTTCAACTGTACCTGTGGTGAATGCTGATGAACACTCTCCCGTGTCAGCCAACGGGAAGTGAGATGATGAATATATAATAACTGCCACGCTTGGTGGAAACAATATGTAAGTTAAGTTGGGAATCCTCTGGCAGGAAGCTGGGTCTACTCCACCATTTGCTTGGCTTGGGATTCAACACATTTTCTGAATGATTCAAATCAAGTTTAGGAAGATAGTCTGACCATGGACGTTGATATTGATATCAATTTACATGTTATGTTAATTTGTTTGCCTGGGGTCGCTGTGTGTGTGTGTGTGTGTTTGTAGGCTACTGTAATTGTGTGTGAGTCTGATTGAGTCTGTGCCAATGTGTTGTTATCGACTGGTTAAGATGTGCGCGTTCTCTGCACCGTACCAAATGTTAATTTCCTGTGTGGTGTGCAATTTCTGCCTCATTAACTGACATGGGGATGTTTCTCAGTGGAAAGGCTAAGTACGCTGCCTCTTCCCTTCCCTGCCTCTGCTAATGGAGTTAATAATGATTATCAACCGTGGTCCATTGAACCGAGCTTAATGTTTACCCTATTTCCTGCTCATTCTGCATATTCAGGAACAGCTTCTTTTGAATTATGTACGTTTGATTTGAACCAAAGGGACTCAAAGCCAGTGAGTCAAGCGACCTTCCCATGCACCGTGAGTGTATCCCCATTGATCAGTCTCTCCTTGCACATGCCCATGCATATCTGTAATCTGAGAGAGAGACAGCGTCTGGAGAAGGAGAGAGAAAGTGGGCGAGGCAGAGCGAAGGAGACCGCTGGGTTTTTTGTCTGGTAAAGCTAATAAGGAATAAGATAGATCCTTTTATGACTCACATCTACAGAAGCGTCTGGATCTCTGAGGGGAGAGAAAATGAGGGAGAGAGGGCTAGAGGGGGTTAAATTGTGGGGTGGTGAAAATTCAAATCTAAACTTGATAGTGTGAGGTGTAGGGGAGGTTGGGTCAGGAAAGACAGTGTGAAGGAGTGAGGCAGGTACAAGGATATTTATTTTATTTAACCTTTAGTTTGACAGGGAGTCATGCTGAGACCAAGGTATCTTTTACAGATGAGCCCTATAATTTAAACAACCTTCTCAGTTCCTCACCATCTCCCTCCTCCTCTCTATTTCCCTCTCTCTCCTCCTTCCTCCCTTCCTCTTTATCTCTTTATCTCTTTATCTCTCTCTCTCTCTCTCTCTCTCTCTCTCTCTCTCTCTCTCTCTCTCTCTCTCTCTCTCTCTCTCTCTCTCTCTCTCTCTCTCTCTCTCTCCCTGTCTCTCTGTTCTGTGTGTATTAATCATTGTTTATGTGTGTGGCAGACTCTGTCATGGAGTGTGACTAACAGCGTGCCCACACTCCCTGTCCCACTCAATCCCCCTCTCTCAGCTCTCATCTCCCTCAACTGGCTGTTTACTGATGGGACCTGGGTTAGCCACCCTGCTCCAGGCCACAGAGGACCAACAGTCACCACACAGAGTCACCACAAAGCCCACACAGCCCATAGGGCAGCATCACAGGCCAGCTAAGTGCCTCCAGCTCCTCTATTTCTCTATGTAAACATCACGGTTGCTTAACCCCGAAGGACCTTAGGTCTCGTCTCGTTACAGTTATTTCATTATGACAAACAACTGACAGATCCTCTCTTTCTCACTCGATTTCCATGTTATTCACACATTTTCCATGTTATTCACACTTCCATGCTCAATTTCCATGTTATTCACACATTGGACACACATTTCTTTATTTTCGAAGATGGACACATACTGTAATAGTGTATCATGGAGTCTGACTCAGCTGGTTTGGGACAGTGACAGGGTGACAGGGTGACAGGGTGACAGGGTGACAGGGTGACAGGGTGACAGTGCAGTGCTGGCTCGACACCAGCAACCCGTGCTTCTACACCTGCATTACTAGCTGTTTGGGGTTTTAGGCTGGGTTTCTGTACAGCACTTGAATATTATTGTAAGAAGGCTATATAATAATATTTTTGAGTAGGGGGAGCAAGGTGAGAGGAACAAACACCACCATTGGTTGTCCCTGTCCCACCATACTACACCACACCTGACCACTGACTGACTGTCCTAAAGCCAGCAGTGTGTGAGAGTGAACGAACTGACTTGAAAAACATGATTTCTACACTTCTTAAGTAAAGCATCTGGAAATCCTTTAAATCAGTTTAATTATGTGCTGTATATCAGCATCAGTAGCTGGTTAGTGTGGATGTATTAAATTATTCATGGTGGACTCAATGAGAATGCTATATTTTGGGGGCATGTGTCACACTCTGGCTCCGGGACTTGTATTTTGAGTCAGGGTGTGTTCGTTTTGTTGGGTTTTTGGGTTGGCTTTGTTGTGTATTGGGTGTGTTTGGTTTGGTGTGCTTGTATTGTCATATGACTCCCAATCGGAGGTAACGAGTGTCAGCTGTCGGCTCGTTATCTCTGATTGGGAGCCATATTTAAACTGTGTGTTTTCACCTTGTGTTTGTGGGTTTTTGTTCCTGTTTAGTCTATGTACTGTTGGACTTCACGTTTCGTCGTTGTTTGTTGTTTTTTCGTGTTGCACTTTATTAAATAAAGTCATGTTCACTTCAAACGCTGCGCTTTGGTCTACTCCATTTGAAGACGACCGTGACAGAAAAACCCACCGTAAAAGGACCAAGCAGCGTGTCCAGGAGCAAGACAGCTGGACATGGGAGGAGGCGCCGGGTAAGGAGATCGAGAGGCTGGCGATGGCCCAGGTGGGCAAATCGTGGTCCTGGGAGGACATGCTCGGGGGCAAGGGACCTTGGGGGAGGATCAAGGCCCTGGCGAGAGAGGAGCAACGGCGTCAGCAGGGCCATCGTTGGAAGGACGAGAGGCAACCCCAAAAAAGTTTTGGGGGGGGGCACATGGCTTGGTCGGCTGGGCAGCAGGAGGCTGCCACAGGGAGATATGGAGAGAAGGCTATCGGAGTACGGGAGCCATTGGCGAGTAGAGGGAGGGAAGTTGTTGTGGCACGGCGTGAGAGACTGAGGTGTGTTACCAGTCCGGTCCGGCCCGTTCCTGATCCCCAGTTAAGGCCAGTGGTATGTGTTCCCGGTGCACGGACCGGCCTGTTCCTACTCCACGCACCAGGTCCACGATGTGCGTCGCCAGCCCAGCCCGGCCGGTTCCTGCTCTACGCACTACGCCTGTGGTGGGCGTCGCCAACCCAGCCCGGCCGGTTCCTGCTCCACGCACCAGGGATACGGTGCGCTCGCCAGCCTCGGCCCGGCCTGTTCCGGCCACTCGCACCAGGGATACGGTGCGCGTTGCCAGCCCAGCCCGGCCTGTTCCTGCTCCACGCACCAGGGATATGGTGTGCGTCGCCAGTCCAGACCGGCCTGTTCCTGCTCCACGCACTACGCCTGTGGGTGCGTCTCCAGCCCGGCCCGGCCTGTTCCTGCTCCACGCACCAGGGATACGGTGCGCTTCGCCAGCCCAGCCCGGCCTGTTCCTGCTCCACGCACCAGGGATATGGTGCGCTCGCCAGCCCGGCCCGGCCTGTTCCTGCTTCCCGCACTAGCCCTGAGATGCGTGTCCTCAGCCCGGTACCTCCAGTTCCGGCACCACGCATCAGGCCTACGGTGCGTCCCCAGGGCCCAGCATGCCCTGTTCCTTCTCCCCGCACTAGATCTGAGATGCGTGTCCTCAGCCCGGTACCTCCAGTTCCGGCACTACGCGCCAGGCCTAAGGTGCGCCTCAGACGGCCAGAGTCTGCCGTCTGCCCAACGGCGCCTGAACTGCCCGTCTGCCCAACGGCGCTTGAACTGCCCCGTCTGCCCAACGGCGCTTGAACTGCCCGTCTGCCCAACGGCGCCTGAACTGCCCGTCTGCCCAACGGCGCCTGAACTGCCCCGTCTGCCCAACGGCGCCTGAACTGCCCGTCTGCCCAACGGCGCCTGGACTGCCCGTCTGCCCAACGGCGCCTGAACTGCCCGTCTGCCCAACGGCGCTTGAACTGCCCGTCTGCCCAACGGGCGCTAAAGCCGCCCGTCTGTACTGAACCTGCAAAGCCGCCCCGTCTGCCGTGAGCCTTCAGAGCCGTCCGCCAGACCGGAGCCGCTAGAGCCTTCCGCCAGACAGGAGCCGCTAGAGCCTTCCGCTCAGACAGGATCAGCCAGAGCCTTCCACCAGACAGGATCAGCCAGAGCCTTCCGCCAGACAGGATCAGCCAGAGCCTTCCGCCAGACAGGATCAGCCAGAGCCTTCCGCCAGACAGGATCAGCCAGAGCCTTCCGCCAGACAGGATCAGCCAGATCCGTCAGCCAGCCATGAGCAGCCAGATCCGTCAGCCAGCCATGAGCAGCCAGGTCCGTCAGCCAGCCATGAGCAGCCAGATCCGTCAGCCAGCCATGAGCAGCCAGATCCGTCAGCCAGCCATGAGCCGTCCAGCCAGGATCCCGCCAGAGCCGTCCAGCCAGGATCCGCCAGAGCCGTCCAGCAAGGATCCGCCAGAGCCGTCCAGCCAGGATCCGCCAGAGCCGTCCAGCCAGGATCCGCCAGAGCCGTCCTAGCCAGGATCCGCCAGAGCCGTCCAGCCAGGATCCGCCAGAGCCGTCCAGCCAGGATCTGCCAGAGCCGTCCAGCCAGGATCCGCCAGCCAGCCAGGATCCGCCAGAGCCAGCCAGCCAGGATCCGCCAGAGCCGTCTAGCCAGGATCTGCCAGAGCCGTCCCAGCCAGGATCCGCCAGCCAGCCAGGATCCGCCAGAGCCAGCCAGCCAGGATCCGCCATTCAGTCCGGTGCTGCCCCTTAGCCTGGTGCTGCCTCTTATCCTGGTGCTGCCCCTTAGTCCGGTGCTACCCCTTAGTCCGGTGCTGCCCCCTTAATCCAGGTGGGTTAAATTGGAGGGTGGTCATTTGGAGGAGGCTACGAGAGTGGGTAGTGACTATAGTGGGGTGGTGGTCAAGCCCGAGCCGGAGCCGCCTCCGAGGAGCAACACCCACCCAGCCCTCCCCTATTGTGGGGTTGTGAGGCGCGGTCGCAGTCCGCGCCTTTAGGGGGTACTGTCACACTCTGGCTCGGGACTTGTATTTTGAGTCAGGGTGTGTTCGTTTTGTTGGGTTTTTGGGTTGGCTTTGTTGTGTATTGGGTGTGTTTGGTTTGGTGTGCTTGTATTGTCATATGACTCCCAATCGGAGGTAACGAGTGTCAGCTGTCGGCTCGTTATCTCTGATTGGGAGCCATATTTAAACTGTGTGTTTTCACCTTGTGTTTGTGGGTTTTTGTTCCTGTTTAGTCTATGTACTGTTGGACTTCACGTTTCGTCGTTGTTTGTTGTTTTTTCGTGTTGCACTTTATTAAATAAAGTCATGTTCACTTCAAACGCTGCGCTTTGGTCTACTCCATTTGAAGACGACCGTGACAGCATGATATGTCAACAAGTCTGTCTGGGCTATGTTCTTAGGACTCCCTTGTGTATCCAGTTTATTACAGCATGTGTCATGGAGGATGGGGGTGCTGAGTTCTCAACATGCCATCATCATAGGATATATGTCACAATAATGTTGCCACACCACTGCTCTTTTGTTAAATGGGCTGTATGATTTTGTCATGTACACATTTTACCAATGTCTTGGCTGTGATTCTGTGTTAGCTCTGCTACAGACAACAGCGAGAGAGAGTGGATTACTATAAAACATTTTGGCTGGATTATGGTAATCTCACGGTGTCTATGTGTGTGTCACTGTGATTGTCTCAGTGGCTGGTTAGGCCTGGGGGTGTTTGGCTGCTTTAAACACTAGTTTAATGAGTTTAGATCAGAACCTTATTTAGTATTCCACTCTGCCTCTCTGACTCACTGCTGCTAGATCACGTTTTAGAAAATAGCCCAAACCCCAGGGAAATGGAACTGGTGATTTCATACATCCGTTTAGAAAGCAACACAGAATGTGTTAACCCCTTGGAACTTAAGGCTTATCATTGACCCTGGCACCAACAATCTATCTGATGAATGGGACCCTAAACACCCCCCCCGGACCTGAGGATGATGCTGATTCAGAACGGCTATCGATGGTCACATGGAGTGGTCATAATCATATTGTCACCACTCCCTCCGAAGCTGCCTCATCTCCTTGTTCAGGCAGGTTTCGGTGTTCGTCGTCACCGGCCTTCTAGCCAATGCTGCTCCTCTTTTCATCATTCCATTTGTTTTGTCTTGTTTTTCACACACACCTGGTACATTTCCCCTCATCAGTCTCTGTATAATTATTCCCTCTACTCCCCCATGTCTTTATGTGTTATTGTTCCATGTGAAGGTGTCGCTAGCTCGTGTTGAGCATTATGTTACTTTTATCGCCAGGATATTCACCCGTGTGTTTTGTTTTCCCAGTACGCATTTAAGTCGCACTGTATTTGGTTTACACATTGCTGCAGACTGCTGTATTGGCCAAATAAACCCTATTCTATGATTCACACCTCCTGCGCCTGGCTCCGTCCTACTCCACTTGTTACACATTGTCACGAATTCAGCCGAGGCTGCCCCTCCTCCTTGCTAAGGCAGGCTTCGGCGTTCGTCGTCACCGGAGTACTAGCTGCCACCGATCTATGTTTCTGTGTTCCACTTGTTTTGTCTTGATTGCACACACCTGATTCCCATCACGTTATTTTGTTTCCCTATTTTACTCTCTGGTTTCCTCATGGTGTTGTGCGTGATTGTTCGTTGTTTTGCTGTCTTTCTTGTGAGCTGGTATTTTTCTTCCCTGCGTGGAAGATATGCTCTGTTACTTTTGTTTAGTAGAGTACGTTGTTTACTAAGTTCTGTGTCCTGCGCCTGACTCCGTCCTACCGCTACACACTGACGCATGACACACATATTAAAAGTCTGCTGGAGTCCCATAGAGCAAGATGGATTTGGGCTGTAGATATGACATAATTCTATGAGGAAAGTGAAGTGACGTATGATTTACTAACTGGTTTGTATGCTATTGTAGTCTCATTTGGGAGGGGTTGCAGACTATGCATGTGGGGGTGGCTTGATGTACTGATCTTGTCCTCTGCCCCACCATGCAGCCTCCTCGTGTCCCCCCTCCACTTCCCTCACCTCCCCTCTCTCTCCCCCCTCTCCCATCTCTCAGCATGGCCCTGAGTCGTAAGATAACACCCACTGGGTGATTAGTGATGACCTGCTGTCACAAACACAGACCGACGTGGTGGGATCAGCTACACATGCAAACAAACCACAGGCCTATTCCTTTTTTTTACAATAAACAAAAACATACATACAGTAGACATAAACAATAGACACTTAGCATTTACATACATAGATTTCCACAAACATTAATAACATCACACTTGCTCAGATCCACATGTTCCCACCATATCCACACCCAATGTTGTTTATTAATGCTTGTAAGACTCTACCTCAAATTACTTCAAATTGTGTTATGTTGTTTCTATGTAGCCAGATTTTTTCCAATCTTTAAATCAAAAGCGTTTGATTCTTCCATTCTCTTAATGTTGGGGTATCATTTGACTTCCAGTATTTAAGTAATAGCTTCTTCAATATAAGTGACGAAAATAATATTGTCCAACCCATTGGGTATCTCACCGCACCTCCATATGCCATGTCTTGAATTATGCAGATAGACAGATTAAAAATAAACTTACATTGTAAAACCTCTGACAGCCAGCTTTCTAACTCTGCCCATAACCTTTGGACTTCATAGCACTCCCAGAAGGCATGAATTATTGAGTCATTGTTAGATTTACACTTAAGACATGACTCTGCCGTTGTGCTGTAGAATTTGTGAATTTTGTGTTATGTATAATACATTTTATACATTAGTTTATACTGGATTAAGTGTACATTTTCGTTAACTGTCATTTTGTTTGTTATGTTCCAGCACTCGCTCCATCTTGAGCCAATATCAGTTTCTTTAAAGTCTTGGTTCCAATAGTTTATATTCTGTTTCTGACTCAGTATCTGTTTCTGACTCAAATAGGATTCCCTCAACATTGCTGTGATGTCCAAAAGATTTCAGGTCAAAATTTGGTGATATAAAACTTTTAAGTTGCATATATTTGAAAATGTCTACATTGATCAGTCCAAATTGCTTTTGAATTCTGTCATGGAAATAATTGTATTTCCTATTACCACATAATTTACGGTTTCTATGCCTTTAGTTTTCCATGTGGGCCAATTTATCGGTGAATTCTGAAAAGCTATCCAAGGATTGTTCCATAGGGGTGTGTTTTTAGGGAGTGATGATGGTTCTTGTAGAATCTGTTACATTTTCTTCCATGTTGCTATAGTGTTCTTAACTATGAAGTTGTTAATGTTCTTATCTCCATCCTTTGAAAACAGACACGTGAAAAGTTTCTGGGGATGAGCATGCACATCTTCAGTATGTACCTGTTGTTCCTCTTTAATGAATGTAACAAGGAAAAGCCTTGGGTGGCGAGTTGATACAATTCCAAATCTGGAAGGTGAAAACCACCCTCAGATTTAGGGACATGTAAAACATTCTTATTTATTCTATGAGTTTTATTTGCCCATATGAATGAAATATGTTATGGCCAATGATACTTTTTTAAAGAATGTCTTCAGTGAGTAATGGTATTCCCGAAAATAAATATAACAACTTTGGGAGCCATGCCATTCCAGGTGTATTCTACCTGTAAGATTTATGGGGAGAGTGTTCCATTGAATTAGATCAGCTTTCATGTTGTTGAGTAACGGGATAAAGTTATCTTTATATATTTGTTGTTTATTTTCACTTATTAAGCATCCAAAGTATTTTATATTTTTTGTAGTCCACTTAAAGGATTGCTGTACATCATGAGTTATTATTTTTCTTTGTCCTATTGCCATTATTTCCGTTTTTTCCACGTGAATTTTATATCCCGAGATTTAAGAGTATTCCGAAAATATTTTTAACAAGGGGGCATTGAGTTTTCAATATTAGTCAGGTATATCAGGAGCTCGTCAAATAAGTTTAGTTTATATTCATGTTTACCAATACTGATACCAAGCATGTTCCCAGGAGTGCTCCTGTCTCTAGCTGTCATATGCGATCAAAGATTTCAGAGCCTTGGCCTCAGTGAGTGAAGATTCACTTTGCAGGGTACTCATTACACGTCTCTGTTGCTCCCTCTCTCCCTTACTCCCTCTCTTCTCATTCCACCCCCTGGCTCTTACTCCCTCTTTAATATCACACTCTGTGTTTCTCTCTATACCCAGCAGGTTGGCCAACTCATTGCCCTGCACTCCTTTTCCTCTCCTCTGTCTCTTCCACACTCCCTTGCTCCTCACGCCCTGCCCCTGTTTGTGCTCCATCCATCACTTCTCCCTGTGATCCCTTCTTCCACCTTGTTTGTGAAGGCGCTAACAAGGCTATTCCTCATCCTGGGCCCTGCTGCAAGGGCGGATTGCAAGGGCTGCTGGGAGACGGGGGTGGGGGAGGGGGGCAGACAGACTGTGTGTGTGTGTGTGTGTGTGTGTTGTTAGAGGAAGGGAGGATGGGTAGTGTGTATTTTGTGTGTGATCTATGTGTAGCATGTTGTGTGTATTGTAGTTTATGTGTTATGTGGGGGGTGGGAGGACAGGTGTGCATGTGTGTGATTAGAAGTATTTTCTGCAGCGAAGAACACATGTCCTGGGACTGGCTGTTGGCAGCAGGGCTAGGTTGATGTAGTGTAGTGTGTGCTGACTGTATGATATTGTACGTGTGCCTGCTCGCACAGAAGGGTGTGTTGTGTCTGTCTTTGAATATATGTGTTAAGACTGCAGTGTGTGTGTGTGTGTGTGTGTGTGTGTGTGTGTTTTGTCTGCGTGTGCATGTGTGTGTGCTTGTGTGGGTATTTTGTGGGTATGTGTGTGTCTGTGTCAGCTTTAGAGCACTCTGCAGTGACAGGGATGTGACAGGGATGATTTGGTAGTCAGTCAGTCAATGTCAATACAGAACAGGACAGGAGAGCGTGCCCCACTGTTCTGCCTCTTTCTACAAGAAGCCACAGCGACATGGTACATCCCACAATGACCTTACATTTACATTTTAGTCATTTAGCAGACGCTCTTATTCAGAGTGACTAAGTGCATACATTTTTATTTTTGTATTTTTTTATACCTTACCAAACAAAGTCATCCAGTACTAGGGTTGGGCCGACATATGATTAAATAGAATATTGTGAATTTTTGACATTGACGATATATTGTGACGTGCAAGAAGATATATCGTGATATGCAAGACTATACTCTATTTGAACTTTACAAATCAAAACTGTGCAGTTTTATCAGTTAGGCTGTATCTATATGTCAAATGAATTAACAAAGCCTCATTTTTTCGCCACACAAAGATTCTTTAATGAGAATGTGACTATAATATTGTAAATAAGCAAAGAAAATGATTTAGTCATTAATGGCGCAAAACGATTATATCAGATATCGCGATATTTGGCGTAGAAAAGGTGTCCCCAAATATCGCCCAACCCTATCCAATACCTACGCTTTTTTCTGCCAAGTTGACTTTCTCTCCTGAGTTTTCATGACTCCCCAACTGCATGTCGTACAACAGACCTTCCCCTGTTACAGGCTAGCTGCTATACAGTAATAGAGATTGACTATGTTTTCTCCTCTGGCCTCTAACAGTATGGCAACTTACCGCTATGACCATGTTGTAGGTCACTACCATGTTGTAGCTTGATTACAACCATGTTGTAGTAGTTCATCGTCCAGTAAGCACTGCAGCTGCTAAAGGAGGCTGCTCTGGATGGGAGCATATGCTGCTACACTACTGAAAATGTAAATGAAGTACACATATTGACATTGTCACGATCGTCAGGGAGAGAAGTAGACCAATGCGCAGCGTGTTGAACGAACATGTTTAGACTTTATTTAATTAAAGCACGAACAAAACAATAAACGACTCGTAACGTCCAACGGTAACAAAGACCGACACGGAACAAAAACCCACAAACACAAAGGGAAAACAGACAGTTTAAATATGGCTCCCAATCAGAGACAACCAGCCAACAGCTGACACTCGTTGCCTCTGATTGGGAGTCACTCAGGCAAAACATAGAAATAGACGAACTAGAACCCCCAACATAGAAACACAACACATAGAACAAACACACCCTGGCTCAACAACTAGAGTCCCATAGCCAGGGTGTGACAGTACCCCCTAAAGGCGCGGACTGCGACCGCGCCTCAAAAAAGAGCAAAACAGGGGAGGGCTGGGTGGGCATACCTCCTCGGCGGCGGTTCTGGCTCCGGGCTTGCCCACCACCCTCCAACAAACCCCCCATAGCGCCCCTGGTCCGGTCTGGCCCCGCTGGCTAGAGCTGGACTGGACGTAGCAGGAGCGGTTAGCTTCAACTCCGTAGTGGAGCCGTTGACCGGTACCTGGTTAGGCACCGGTGACCCAGGCACGGGTTGTGCCGGACAGACGACGCGCACCCCTGGCTTGGTGCGTGAGGCAGGAAAGGACCGGACCTGGCTGACGATACGCACCCCTGGCTTGGTGCGTGGAGCAGCAACGGGCCTCACTGGACTGACGACTCGCACCCCTGGCTTGGTGGAGTGGGCCGAACGGGCTGGACCAGGCTGACGACTCGCACCCCTGGCTTGGTGCGAGTGGCAGGAACGGGCTGGACCAGGCTGACGACTCGCACCCCTGGCTTGGTGCGAGTAGCAGGAATGGGCTGGACCAGGCTGACGACTCGCACCATAGACTTGGTGCGAGTGGCAGGAACAGGCCGGGCCGGGCTGATGACGCGCACCGTAGACTTGGTGCGAGTGGCAGGAACAGGCCGGGCCGGGCTGGCGACGCGTACCGTAGGCTTGGTGCGTGGAGCAGCAACGGGCCTTACCGGGCTGGCGATGCGCACCGTAGGCTTGGTGCGAGGGGCAGGAACAGGCCGGGCCGGGCTGGCGACGCACACCGTAGGCTTGGTGCGGGGAGCAGGCACGGGCCGTGCCGGACTGACGAAGCGCACCACTGACTTGGTGCGGGGAGCAGGAACGGGCCGGACCGGGCTGACGAAGCGCACTACTGACTTGGTGCGGGGAGCAGGAACGGGCCGGACCGGGCTGACGAAGCGCACTACTGACTTGGTGCGGGGAGCAGGAACGGACCGGACCGGGCTGGCGAAGCGTACCACAGGCTCGATGCGGGGAGCAGGAACAGGCCGGACCGGGCTGGCGACGCGCACCACAGGCTCGATGCGAGGAACAGGAACAGACCGGACCGCACTGGGGACACACACCCCTGGCCCCTACGCGGGATCAGGAACGGGCCGGACCGGACTGGTAACACACCCCAGTACCTCTCGCCGTGCCTCCACACTTTCCTTCCCCTTAGTGACCAGTGGCCCCCTTAACATGGCGGCCTCCTCTGCCAACCCGCTGGACCGCTCTATCGCGGCCTCCTGCTGCCCCGACGTCGTGAGCCCCCCCCTAAAAATTTTCTGGGGGTCTCTCCTCCCCGTGGGCCAGGCCTCTATAGTTTTCGCCCAACTCTCGCTCTTCTGCCTCCAACTCCAGCCATTCTGCTCTTCATTAGGCTTGACCCAGTCGAGACTCTTCCTCCACTGTTCCCAAGTCCACCCTCTCTGCTCTTCACTCGGCTTAGCCCAGTCGAGACCCCTACTCCATCGATCCCAAGTCCTTCCTCTCTCCTCTTCACGCTGCTTGGTCCAGTTTTGGTGGGTTTTTCTGTCACGATCGTCAGGGAGAGAAGTAGACCAATGCGCAGCGTGTTGAACGAACATGTTTAGACTTTATTTAATTAAAGCACGAACAAAACAATAAACGACTCGTAACGTCCAACGGTAACAAAGACCGACACGGAACAAAAACCCACAAACACAAAGGGAAAACAGACAGTTTAAATATGGCTCCCAATCAGAGACAACCAGCCAACAGCTGACACTCGTTGACCCTCTGATTGGGAGTCACTCAGGCAAAACATAGAAATAGACGAACTAGAACCCCCAACATAGAAACACACCACATAGAACAAACACACCCTGGCTCAACAACTAGAGTCCCATAGCCAGGGTGTGACAGACATACAATTGTGATATTGAGTGTTCCTATTTATTTTGACGTCCTTTCCTTTTTTACATGTCAGCCCATTCCTGCTGTTAAAGTTTTTAAGTCGCTAAGTCAGAGCAAGGTTTTCTGTTAGGAAAATGTTGTGCCGGATTTAAATTTCCTGGCCATTTGAGAAATTTACCAGACCCATATGCATTAGGGCGTCAGAATGACAGAAATGTTAACAGAACATGCAACTCCTGTAACAGAACATGCAACTCCATGCAACTCCTGCCAATAAAATGTAATTTTTAAACATTTGTCAAAATGTAATTAGCGAGAAAACACCATTCTAAACGCACCTGATGAGAGCGGTTCCATATGTGACAGAGATGAAAATCTCTGTTAGAAACTTAGAAAGAGGGGGAATCTAAAGATGCAACAACTAAGATGGGTTGCTAATATGACTAGGATTGTGCCTTTGGCTTCTGGACAATGAAAGAAAGTTGATATAAAAACCAATAGAGCAGGAGAGAAATGGCGTATGAGGAAGTCTTTCATAGGCGGCGCGTCTAATAGGCTAGGGTAGTAAATTGAAATAAATTTGCCAAAATTATATAATTACTCCTGAGGATCATAGCTTCTTTAAAAATCACAAGCTTGTAGGCCTATGCCTATGGGAAGCCTGCAATTTGGGCAGAGCGCATGGCATAGGCTGAGCTGATTATTGAGTTGCTTCTGTCAGTGAAAACCATCTAAAATAAGTGTGAAGGTAATGTGTCTTGAGTATAATTTTAAATGTTGAGACAAGAAGAAGGGGAGGGGGTGTGTGGCGAAGAATGGTTAGCCCTTTGATTATAAAAAAAAAAAAATCCATTCCCCATTACATATGTCACCTGTAGTAAACATATGTAATGGGGAATTGAAATAAAGAGTAGCTCAAGTCAAGACATATAGAAAGGGAGGCAGACATTCTTAGTAGAGAGATTAATGCTATTTAAAGAACCTGAATTTATCATATTTTCTACTGTTTTTATTTCAGACTTGTCCCGAAGCCACTCCTGCGTTGTCTTGGCTGTGTGCTTACGGTCAGTCTCCTGTTGGAAGGTGCAAAGTGGTGGTGACGCGCTGATAGCCTGTTGTCTGCACTTGAAGGGGGAATGGGAGGTTCGCTTTAATTACCAGTTGAGAAATAAAGATAATGGCTATTTTTAATCGTGCACCAAACTGTTTTTAACACACACTTTCCATTTAGAATTGTTGCGCAACGAATGGGCTTATACAAGCACGTGTTTTACTCCAGCAGCAATCAGCTGAGGAGCTGCAGGAGAAATCCTGCTCAAAATAGGCTCTCTATGCTGTGCATGTGTGATAGTTGTGTTGGATAAATAAGATAGGATACATGATGACTAATGAAAATACACACAGGCCAATTTAATTCCACTTTATTATGCAAATTAACCTATAGACCGATAAGCATGATGGTCAAATTACATCGACTGGTATTTCTATCAATGAATAGAAAGCATAAGTTCCTTCTGTCATTTTGGCCGGCAACAGTTTTATTTATCGGCTTTTCATTTTTTTTATCGGCCAAAAGCCGGCTATTGCCGGCTAATGGAAACCCTTGTCAGAGCTGAATAATTCAGTGTAGTGACAGTGATCAGGTTGAGACAGTACCTGGCCTTGGCCCTGGACTGAGGTCCCCTGCACATGAACAGATGATGAATGTACAGTCACATAGAGGAGAGGATTATGGAGGGGTGATGACCTCACACCTCTCAAAAGAGGAGTGTGACAGAATCATCTGTGGGGAGACCGGCATAAAACAGCTGCAGAGGAGAGTGTGTGTCTGTGTGTATGAGTGTGTGTGTCAGTGTGTGTGAAGGGAACATACTCGATAGGACAGGAGAGAGAAAGGGGGGCTCAGATGTTACCATGACCTCTTCATTATTGATGGCATGTCAGGCAAAGTGCTGTTACCGCCCCCCTCACCAGCTCAAACTGTCAGAGATAAGTGAGTGGAGTTATTCCCACTCCCAACGATGGAAAATAAACCTTATTATAACTTGTTCCAATTTCATTGATGTAATGGATGTAAAAATTGGCCCTGGCTGTCCTCTTTAGTTTGTTTCAGAGAGATAAGCCATGATAGTAATGTATTTAAGGATTTACCTTGCCCTTGCCTTGTGTCCTCTGACACCAAAAGGTCCTCTCTTTGTCCCTCTCAATCTCTTTCCTTTCCTCCCTTTCCCTCTCTTATTTTCCTCTCCTTTAGTTTCCTTCTCTGTCATCAGCACTTTCACTTGACCTCTCTCTCCCTTTATCCCACATCGCCAACTGTTTATCTCCCCCCTCTCCATATCTTGTCTATTTACCTCCTCTCCCTCTCCCTCTTACTCCCTCTGTTTCTCCCCGCCCTCTCTCCCCTCCTCCTGCCACTACCTTTCTGTGCTCTTCCGTCCTCCTCCCCTCTATCTTATCCATCCCCCTTCTGTCCTTTCCTCCTGCCTCTCTTCTCCTCGCCCTCTCTCCCCCTTCCTCTCTCACTCCTTCTCTCCTCCTCCTCTCCCTGTCACAGTGATGATGTATTGGGCCTGTGGGAGATGGTGGAGTCATTGACCGTGTGGTGCTGAGTGCTCTGTGTAGAACCTGCTGCCACGTGACTCTCAGACACACAGACTTCCTCTCCTCCTAGCACCTGCTCGAGCACCGCTTAACCAGCCTCACTTTAGAGCCGACAGAGACACAGACTACATGCACATATAGTGTTTTTGTTATTCCAGAGTCTATATATAAGTGCTCCAGAGTCTATATATAAGCTGTACACAATACATAAATATTTGATGGCCTCGTTGTTAAACCCTCTGTTGATATGTTTTGTTATTTTACCTTTGCCTATAAACAGAGAAGGATTCTTAAGATATGTTTTTATTTGCCAGAATTGCACATGTAGCCAATAAAAAGGATAGAACCCAGTGAACATAAGTTGTGTACTGAAATGCTGGATCATGCCCTGCGCTAATCACCAGAGAGGTGAGGGAGCCGAGCGTCGGCATAGAGTGATGATGTCATAAAGAGACTCAGAGGAGCTCTACCCAGCATGCTCAGCGTCTGGAGCTCCTGTAGTACTCATGAATAATGAAAGGAAATGGAGAGAGAGGGATTGGGGAGATGGGGAGGGTCAGGGAGAGAAAGAGGGAGATGGGGAGGGTCATAGAGCGTCAGGGAAAGGGAGAAACAAAGAGGATTGGGGGGGAGAAAACTGGGGAGAAATAGAGACAGGGAGTGGTAGAGATTGAGGTAGAGGGAGAGAATGGGGGAGGAAAAATATGAATGTTGAAGGGGAACGCAGTGAGCTGCAATGTGATGAGAATGAGAAGAGCTAGTGAAGAGTAGAAGGGTAGAGAGAGGCAGAGAGATGGAGGGAAACATAGAGATAAAGAGAGAGAAGGAATGTGATCTGCAGGTTTCTTCCATGAAGCAAAAAGGGGAATATGGCATGTTTAATATAGAGGGAGAATCTGATACAGTCTGATTGGAGGTTATGGGAGCTGAGAGAATACAATGTTTCCCATGTATACAGTGCACAGTAGCTAGACATGGGTATGGAGTACCTTCTGTGTTTCATTGGTGTCCATTATGCATCTTATGAAAGATGGTTCAGACTGGAGCTGAGTCACGATCAGGTGTGTGTGTATTTGTGTGTGTGTCTATTGACTTATTCGTCTGTATGTGTGTTGTATATGCACAATGGATTATGTGCTGCAGATTCTGTATGTGTATGTATGTGACTGTGTTAAGACGGAGAGAGAAAGAGAGTGAAAGATAAAAGTAAGATAGGGTACAGTGGCTTGCGAAAGTATTCACCCCTTTTGGCATTTTTCCTATTTTTTGGCCTTTCAACCTGGAATTAAAATTGATTTTTGTATCATTTGCTTTACACAACATGCCTACCACTTTGAAGATGCAAAATATTTTTTCTTGTGAAACAAACAAGAAATAAGACAAAAAAACAGAAAACGTAACTCCCACATCCCTTTTGGCGAACACCAAACGTGTTTGCTTATTCTTTTCTTTAAGCAATGGCTTTTTTCTGGCCACTCTTCCGTAAAGCCCAGCTCTGTGAAGTGTGCGGCTTAAAGTGGTGCTATGGACAGAAACTCAAATCTCCATTGTGGAGCTTTGCAGCTCCTTCAGGGTTATCTTTGGTCTCTTTATTGCCTCTCTGATTAATGCCCTCCTTGCCTGGTCCGTGACTTTTGGTGGGCGGCCCTCTCTTGGCAGGTTTATTGTGGTGCCATATTCTTTCAATTTTTTAAATAATGGATTTAATGGTGCTCCGTGGGATGTTCAAAGTTTCTGATATTTTTTTATAACCCAACCCTGATCTGTACTTCTCCACAACTTTGTCCCTGACCTGTTTGGAGAGCTCCTTGGTCTTCATGGTACCGCTTGCTTGGTGGTGCCCCTTGCTTAGTGGTGTTGCAGACTCTGGGGCCTTTCAGAACAGGTGTATATATACATGTGACAGATCACGTGACACTTAGATTGCACACAGGTGGACTTTATTTAACTAATTATGTGACTTCTGAAGGTAATTGGTTGCACCAGATCTTATTTAGGGGCTTCATAGCAAAGGGAGTGAATACATATGCACGCACTACTTTTCCGTTATTTATTTTTTAGAATTTCTTGAAACAATTTTTTTTTTTTTTTCACTTCACCAATTTGGACTATTTTGTGTATGACCATTACATGAAATCGAAATAAAAATCCATTTAAATTACAGGTTGTAATGCAACAAAATAGGAAAAACTTTTGCAAGGCACTGTATGCTTTGATTGTAATGGAGTGCAGAGGCAGTGGCCTGACAGGGACTATAAATATTTCAGGGCCTCCATTTTAGCACAGGAGTGAGAGGAGACAACATGAAGCTCCTTATTTTGATGTGTCTCATTACTTATTCATGAGGAGGGAGGACTTTTGTGGCTATTTGGCATGCTCCTCTTTATCTTCAAATAGTTGGTTATAATGTATGTGTCTTAACTGTGCTTTTACTGCATGTTGCTCCTAGGTTAACATATGGGAGTCTGTGTGTGTGAGTGTGTCTGTCCTTGTAAGTGTGTATGACTGTGTATATATACCTGCATGCCTGTGTGTGTGTGTGTGTGTGTGTGTTTGAGTGCCACATTCCAAGACACGCACCCTCTGATACTCTTGCCGTCCATCAATATTTGATAAACTCCCACTCTTGAGCGCCTCCTGGGCCAGTTATTGATTTCTCATTCTCTAGGCCACGACTCCATCTTGCCAGTCGGGATGCAATGCTTTCTGGGAAATTAGCTCCTAAAACAAAAATGTAAGAAGTAACAAATCAGAGGTTAATCATCTCTACACAGCACACCATTTGCAGAAAATACCCATCTCCATGCCATTTACCGGCATAGGAATAGAGAACGATGCAGAGAGGACACTAGTAGGTGATGTTTTTCAATTAGACGTCTCATGATGAAAGGAAATAGAAATGTGCTGAATGGAATGAGTGAAGAATGACGGGAGGAACCAGACCAGAGTTGATAAGAACAGTGGTGATAATTATAGATAGAGTTTAGTATATTTATAGCTGAGCAGAATGACCTTCCAGATCCAACAATTTTTTTAGCAGGATGTGTATCTCTGTTTCCTTCTTCTACTGCCGAGTTCCCATAGGCTTCTGTGCTGTAGCTAAGCCTGACTGTCCAGGGACCGGTGAGACTGCCACCACTCAAAACCTCATCGCCCCGTCTACTACTAACAACTGAGCCTCATCATACTGTGTGTGTGTGTGTGTGTGTCGGTGTCTTGCTCACTGGAAGTGGGTCTTTGAGTAAACCCAGGAGGGTTATGCTAACACTGCATGAGGTCTGTGCGTCTATTTTTGGTGTATGTATGTGTGTGTGTGGGTATAGGTATGTGTTGTGTGTGTGTCTTCAGGGGGAATATTTGTGTGTGGATTTGTGTATGCATGTTACTACATGTCAGAACATTCACAGCTTTCACAGTTTATGAAAAATGTGCCAGACCTGGGTTGGAGCAGGGATAACTTACTACTACATCAATCATATAACAAATCCCAGTCAATAACCTACATTACCTCCAACCACAAGCACTTCATCCTGGAATCATTATGGGTTTGGTTGATTCCGTAATTGAATGGCCCTCTCCACTATGCTCTCGTCTGTGGAGATTAAGGTGGAGTGGCGTCTGCCTTAAGAGTTTTGTCTGTCTGCATGTCCCCCTCTCTCTGCTGCCTAAGTGGAACTGAGCTGAGAGAAGCTGGAGGATGTCCATCTATTTTAAAGCATCCAAATTCTTGACCTGAGAACCAGTTACCTCTGTGTTACTGTATTCCAAAGACATGTTCACTGCTGTCTGTGTTCTTCTTTAATCCATTTTATCCTAGCAGGCTGCTCTCAGTTTCCTGTCGAAGATTTGCTGCTGACAATAGGCTAGATGTGAGAGGAACACATATAAAAGATCTGTCTCAGATGTTGAAAGTCAATCTACTTATCTCAATTGTACCTTTTCTGAACTAACTCTACAGTACCTGAAGTTTAAATATAAAGTGTAACTCTAACTTGAATTTGGTGAGGAAGTCTTTCTAAGTGATGTGAGGACACGTTTCTGAATCTAAATCACCAGTGACAAGTGCTGTCGCTACAGTAACGACTTCTGACCACTCTTCTGTCAATGTGTTTTGACATCCCAGACCGAGACAGTGTTTAAAGATTTGTTTTGGCTATCAAATTGTTTAACTTTTCCTATAATTTTGAATGTTATGATTAATAGGCTAAACTTACTGAATGGACAGTTTTGACTCCCCCAGGGGAGATTGTATAGCAATGGGGGATGCTCCACACTGGTATGGCTCCAACGACTGGCCAAGGAAACACATGACTCTTACCTTTTGGAAAAATAAATAATGACTCTAACATTCTAGAAACAGCTACAATGACCAAATATATTTACAGTATACAAAAGTTTCTTTAACATATCAGTTTCCAACTCCTCTTCTTCAGTTACCCTGCTGTGATTGTATGTCATGGAGCTTGTTGCTAATAATGTCTATTTTCACATTTTGTGGAATATTTAGTCTTTGAATGCAATGTGTTTAAATAAGTGTGTAGTTGTAGTTATCTTTTTTTGCCATAGCGTGGTTTGCGGAAAGCATAATTTCTGTTGATTTATTGTAGCAGAGCTTTTATTTGGATATAGCAATTTGTTTTTGTATTTGTGTGTTTTGGCTAAAATGTGGCTGTGTTTGTGTAGTGAGGTCTTTAGTTGAAATGAGTGTTAGCGTGCCGTCACCATATGTGTTTGGCTCTGTAGTCACTCGGTTGGCTGTAGCTTAGTGGAGCAGAGCTCCAGTCCTCATGGGATGTGGTGTCTACTGCCTCTCTTTGTCACGTTAGACACGGCCTCCATGTTGGAGCTGCTGCTGTCATTTTCCTCATATTAGTAACCGTCCTGTTTTGATGGTGTGTATCATTCCTGTGTGCTGTTATAGTCTTGGTCCATTGGATTGGCAGCACCATGGGCCAGTGGAATCCTGGAGACTCCTGGGCCCATATCCACAAAGCATCTAAGTAGGAGTGCTGATCTAGTATCAGGTCTCCATCTGTCCATATAATCTTAATAATTATGATCTAAAAGGCAAAACTGATCCTAGATCAGCACTCCTACTCTGAGACGCTTTGTGGATACGGGCCCTGTTCCAGTGGTTATATTTATATATTATTTTTTTGCCAAGGTGCATGGATTACATTAGCATGCTTTGTGTCTCGTTGTAGGGAGTCTTCTTGAGCTCTCTATTGGTTTCTTTCTTTGTGTTTGTGTTTGTGTTATAAAATAGGTGGTCTTGTTGTAGGATTATGTGTGTGTGTACTGTACACAGTATTTGGAAGTGTCTGCCTTTTACATCAACATAATTTGAATGTAAAAATATATGCTTTTCTCCTTTAGATTTAGATGTGTTATGTACAAGGATGAATGTTGTGTTTTATTTATATTTCCATACGAGCTTCGTCTCTGTGTCCTCAGACTCATTATTGTGTCAGCTGGTATGGTGCATTTGTACTTTCTAGTTGTGTTTGAGTGTGTTAGTTCTTATGCATGTGTGTTTGTACATGTCAGTAAATCTCATTAGAGTAAAAGGCTTTGACTTCATCTAGTGTCTTCAAGACTAACATGCAGTCTGCATACTGTATCTGTTTGAATGTATGTGTGTACCTGTATGTGTGTCACATTAACGGCCCTTGTCTTTGTGTTGATGTGTCTTCTAGGCTCATGTGGTTCAACGCTGGCTTGTCCATCAGGACAGTAGTGTGAGCTCTGAGAGGTCGGCCAATCGAGCCTGGGGAATATGGTACTATGATGACAGAGTAAATATAATCTGATACACACGCTGTATACTTCAACACTTTCTCTCTATATATCTCTATGGCAGCTCTATGTAGTGGTGGTTTGTGTCATTGCTTCTTCTTTGGGATCTTCCTCTCGTGATCTCTTGTGGCTTCTTGAGCTCTCTGTACAACTTCTGTGTTGTTGTTGTTGTTGTTGTTGTGATGTGGCTGGGCAGTATAGTTAGGCTTGGTGGTTCTTTTCATTACCGTGTATCTATTTCCACCGCTTTCCTCTCTTTATCTCCTGTTATGTAGTACTTGTTTGTCTTTATGTGTGTTTGGTGGACAATTATTTTCACTGTGAGTGTGCGAGAGTATGTGGTGTTTATTTGGTGCACATTTGTGCGTTCTTCACCGTATGTGGAAACTCTTTATGTACACTACCGTTCAAAAGTTTGGGGTCACTTAGAAATGTCCTTGTTTTCGAAAGAAAAGCAATTTTTTGTTCCATTAAAATAACATCAAATTGATCAGAAATACAGTGTAGACATTGTTAATGTTGTAAATGGCTATTGTAGCTGGAAACAGCTGATTTTTAATGGAATATCTACATAGGCGTACAGAGGCCCATTATCAGCAACCATCAGTCCTGTGTTCCAATGGCACGTTGTGTTTGCTAATCCAAGTTTATCATTTTAAAAGGCTAATTGATCATTAGAAAACGCTTTTGCAATTATGTTAGCACAGCTGAAAACTGTTGTGCTGATTAAAGAAGCAATAAAACTGGCCTTCTTGAGACTAGTTGAGTATCTGGAGCATCAGCAATTGTGGGTTCAATTACAGGCTCAAAATGGTTTCTTCTGAAACTCGTCAGTCTATTCTTGCTCTGAGAAATGAAGGCTATTCCATGCGAGAAATTGCCAAGAAACTGAAGATCTCAGACAACGCTGTGTACTACTCCCTTCACAGAACAGCGCAAACTGGCTCTAACCAGAATTGAAAGAGTCTGGTTAAAATGATAAACTTGGATTAGAAAACACAACGTGCCATTGGAACACAGGACTGATAATGGGCCTCTGTACGCCTATGTAGATATTCCATTAAAAATCAGCCGTTTCCAGCTACAATAGCCATTTACAACATTAACAACGTCTATATTGTATTTCTGATCAATTTGATGTTATGTTAATAACAAAAAATTGCTTTTCTTTCGAAAACAAGGAAATGTCTAAGTGACCCCAAACTTTTGAACGGTACTGTATGTCTGTTTATTAACTATTTTTGAGTGTGCCAAGCAAACCGGGGACATTCCCAGAATATTAGCTAAGATTCCCATTAAGTTCTAGGTAGGGTTTTATCAGATAATGTTTTTGATAACTACATAATTTTTTCCCAATTAAAATAAAATAAAAAAATATCCTTGGATTGTTCTCCTAACATTCACTATAATGTTTTACACAACATCTGTAACAACCACCACAGAACATTCCCCCAAAGTTCACATCAGGTTTCCAGGTAATAACTGTTTTCCCAGCAAACCAAAATTGGTTCTGTGAAAGTTCTTAGAACAATCGTTAGGTTGTGGCAAATGTTTTCATAACTCAAAAATTGTCCAGTTGTGCTGATGATTATATAATGTTTGTATAAAACATTCACCTGATGTTGCAAGAACGTTTCTAGAAAACATTTAATCTGTTCTTTAAAGGTTCCCAGAATGTTTCATTAGGTTGTGGGAACAGTCTGGTGTGAACATTGTGGGGACATCACAAAAGATACAGTGCCCTCCACAATTATTGGCATCACTGTTTAAGATGTGGTCGAGGACTTCCAAAAATTATCCTTTTTTTTTTAACAACATAGATCCCAAATGCAAAAAAAGAGAACAATCCAACCTTTTATTTAAGTACATTACTTTGGTGTAAAAAAAAAAAATCACACATTTAGAAAAAAAAAAACTTCAAAATCATGTGTCCCACAATTATTGGCACCCCTGATGTTAATACTTTGTACAACCCCCTTTTGCCAACAAGACAGCACTTAATCTCCTCCTATAACATTTCACAAGATTGGAGAACACAGAGAGAGGGATCTTTGACCATTCTTCTTTGCACAATCTTTCTAGATCATCCAGTGTCCTGGGTCCTCTCTTATGCACTCTCCTCTTTAGCTCGCCCCACAGGTTTTCGATTGGGTTGAGGTCTGGGGACTGAGATGGCCATGGGAGGACCTTGAGTTTGTGACTGCTGAACCATTTTTGTGTAGATTTTGCCACATGTTTTGGATCATTATCCTGCTGAAAGACCCAATGACGACCCATCTTCAGCTTTCTGGCAAAGGCCATCAGGTTTTTATTTAAAATGTCCTGGTAGTTCAAAGCGTTCATAATGCCATGCACCCTAACAAGGTTCCCAGGGCCTTTGGAAGAGAAACAGGCCCACAGCATCACAGATCCTCCACCATACTTCACGGTGGGCATGAGGTGCTTTTCGGCATACTCATCTTTTGTTTTACGCCAGACCCACTTAGAGTGTTTGTTGCCAAAAAGCTCAATCTTAGTCTCATCTGACCAAAGTACACGATCCCAGTTGAAGTCCCAGTGCCGCTTAGCAAACTCCAGACGTTTACGTTTGTGAGTGTTAGTGAGAAAAGGCTTTTTCCTTGCATGCCTCCCAAACAGCTTGTTGGCATGTAGAGAGTGTCTGATGGTTGTTTTGGAGACTTTGTGACCCCAAGATGCCACTCTTTGATGCAATTCTGTGACAGTGAGCGTAGGACTTTTTTTTACTTCTCTTACCATCCTCCTCACTGTGCGTTGTGGCAAGATAAACTTGGGACCTCTTCCAGCCTTGTTTGTCACTGTTCCAGTTGTTTTAAACTTCTTAATGATTCCTCTGACTGTAGATACGGGCAAGTTAAGGCGAGTGGCTATTTTCTTGTAGCCATTGCCTGACTTATGAAGGTCGACACAAATCTGCCTTACTTGAATGGTGTGTTCTCTTGTCTTTGCCATGTTGACAAATGGGTAAGAGAATTAGGCCTCTGTGTCACGTCATATTTATACCCCAGGGAAACAGGAAGTCATGAATTACTAATTAAAAGTTCCTAGATACCCTGACCAACTTTAGCAACTACAGAAAAATATATTTAAAAAAAAATCAATTAAAAATTTCTGCGGAATTGTTAGGGGTGCCAATAATTGTGGGACACATGATTTCAAGTTTTTTTTTTTCTAAATGTGTGATTTTTTTTTTTACCACCAAAGTAATGTACTTAAATAAAAGGTTGGATTTTTCTCTTTTTTTGCATTTGGGACACCTTCTGTCTGTTCTTTAAAGGTTCCAAGAATGTTTCATTAGGTTGTGGGAACATTGTGGGGATATGAGAACAGATGGTTTCCCAAAACACTACATTCAGATAATGTTTGTATCATGGTGCAAAAAACATTCATTTGATGTTACAAGAATGTTGACAGAACAGCTTTCTGAGTTCTATAAAGGTTCCCAGAACATTTAATTAGGTCGTGGGAACAGTGTGGATACATTACAAGAGAAACTGTAGGTTCCCAAAACACAAAATATGACATTCATTTAAGTTAGGTTGCACAGGACATTCCCTTAATGTTGCAAGAATATTATTGTGATATTCACGAAAGTTGCACAGAACATTCCAACAATGTTGTATAATGTTCCACAATTTCCAAATAAGTCAGTTTTTATGACGTTCATAGCATATTTGTTTTAGTTTAACATAATATTCCATTGATGCTCACACAATATACAATTTACCTTGTTGGTGGTCCTCAGAACATTTCAAGAACATTTAGAAAATGTTATATTACATTTTGACCCAATATTACCACAACATTCTCAGCATACAAATTTGTAGCTCCTTAAAGCAGATTGGAATACATCCCCATTATTTGTCTTTCCAGATTTAATGGCAATTCACATTTGAGGACTGTATTGTAAGCCCTACAAGGTGATATACTGTAGACACACAGCATTTTAATTGAATTCATTGGACATTTGAACAAACACAACCATATTATTTACATTTCATATGTTGACAAACTGCACATTATTTCATTCATAGGACATTTGAACACGGTGTTATAAGTATGCAGCATATGAAGAGGATGGGAACATTTTAATAACTCAGAAATTGTGTTCTGTGTCCAGATTGACCATATTAGACTGAACCCCCCCCGCAATGCCACAGTTTAATCCCACATATTCTTTAACCATGTTTATTTTGGAGACAAAAAACTATGAAATTGAGGCTCAGATATAATCTACTAAAAGAGAGGATGTCTTTATTTCGTCCAGATTGATAAATCCAGTCAGAAAGGCAGCCAATATAATTCCTACTTTGAGACGCTTGATATGGTCCTCCCTGTCTTATTTTTCATGATCTGAAAAGCAAAAGATCCTAGATCAGCACTCATAGTCTTGGATACCTTGTAAATATGGGCCCAGAAGTACGCAGCATATAAAGAGGATGGGTGAAGTGTTGGTGAATAACCCAGTTACCAGTATTTCCCTGGGTTAGCTATGTCTAAGAAGGCAAAAAAAAAGGAAGCATGGAATTCCTGATTGACCATACTGCCATGGCTATATACTGAACAAATAATATGTAAGAGAGCTTCCATGGTGGCGCAGAGGTTATAAGACCTGGCTTGGGAACCAAACATTGCAGGTTCAAACCCAACATATCAAGTGTAAATAAAGTGCCTTCAGAAAGTATTCAGACCCCTTGACTTTTTCCACATTTTGTTAAGTTACAGCCTTATTCTAAAATTGATTAAATCGTTTTTTCCCCTCATGAATCTACACACAATACCCCATAATGACAAAGATTTTACATATATATATATTTTTAAACATGTTGGTAGAAATTGTAGCTAATTTATTTAAAAAATATAAAGAAAACATTTACATAAGTATTCAGACACTTTACTCAGTACCTTTGGCAGCGATTACATCATGTAGTCTTCCTGGGTATGATGCTACAAGCTTGGCACACCTGTAGTTGGGGAATTTCTCCCATTCTTCTTTGCAGATCCTCTCAAGTTCTGTCAGGTTGGATGGGGAGCGTTGCTGCACAGCTTTTTTCAGGTCTCTCCAGAGATGTTCGATCGGGTTCAAATCCGGGCTCTGGCTGAGCCACTCAAGGACATTCAGAGACTCGTCCCGAAGCCACTCCTGCGTTGTCTTGGCTGTGTGCTTAGGGTCATTGTACTGTTGGAAGGTGAACTTTTGCCCCAGTCTGAGGTCCTGAGCGCTCTAGAGCAGGTTTTCATCAAGGATCTCTCTGTACTTTGCTCCGTTCATCTTTTCCTCGATCCTGACTAGTCTCCCAGTCCCTGCAACTGAAAAACATCCCCACAGCATGATGCTGCCACCACCGTGCTTCACCGTAGGGATGGTGCCAGGTTTCCTCCAGACGTGACGCTTTGCATTCAGGCCAAAGAGTTCAATCTTGGTTTCGTCAGACCAGAGAATCTTGCTTCTCATGGTCTGAGAGTCTTTAGGTGCCTTTTGGCACTCCAAGCAGGCTGTCATGTGCCTTTTACTGAAGGGTGGCTTCCGTATGGCCACTCTACCATAAAGGCCTGATTGGTGGAGTGCTGCAGAGATGGTTGTCCTTCTGGAAGGTTCTCCCATCTCCACAGAGGAACGCTGGAGCTCTGTCAGAGTGACCATCGGGTTCTTGGTCACCTCCCTGACGAAGGCCCTTCTCTCCCGATTGCCCAGTTTGGACGGGCGGCCAGCTCTAGGAAAAGTCTTGGCGGTTTCAAACTTGTTCCATTTAAGAATGATGGATGCCACTGTGTTATTGGGGACTTTCAATGCTGCAGAAATGTTTTTGTACCCTTCCCCAGATCTGTGCCTCGACACAATCCTTTGACCTCATGGCTTGTTTCTGCTCTGACATGCACTGTCAACTGTGGGACCTAAATCATGTCCAATCAATTGAATTTACCACAGGTGGACTCCAATCAAGTTGTAGAAAAATCTCAAGGATGACCAATGGAAACAGGATGCACCTGAGCTCCGTTTTTGTGTCTCGTAGCAAAGGGTCTGAATACCTATGTAAATAAGGTATTTCTGTTTAAAATTTTTAATACATTTGCAAAGTTTTCTAAAAACCTATTTTCGCTTTGTCATTATGGGGTATTATGTGTAGATTGCTGAGATTCTTTTTTTTTTTTTTATCCATTTTAGAATAAGGCTGTAACGTAACAAAATGTGGAAAAAGTCAATGGGTCTGAGTACTTTCTGAATGCATTGTATATCAAATGAACATATATTTTATGATGTCCTGACAGTGTTCTCACCAGACTGTTCCCACAACCTAATGAAACATTCTGGGAACCTTTAAAGAACAGATTAAATGTGTTCTAGGGACGTTCTTGCAACATCACGTAAATGTTTTTTTTACAAACATTCTATAATTATTAGCACGACTGGAGAGTTTTTGTCTTATTAGAACATTTGCCGCGACCTAACGAATGTTCTGGGAACTTTCACAGAACCAATTTTGGTTTGCTGGGTGTGCTGTCCTGTGGACCACTGCTATGTATGAGTGTGTTTGAGTAAAAGTGAAGAATTTCTCAACATCTGACATTGACTTGACCTTTTATGATATTTGTATTTATTTTAAGAGCCCACTCACTGCAGTATACACGTCTTTACATTCACTCACCTTGAATCACATTTTTTTCTTCCAAATGGATGTTATCCATTAAAATCCAGGAGAGCCCTGTACAAGTGCCTTGCAAAAGTATTCATCCCCCTTGGCGTTTTTCCTATTTTGTTTCATTACAACCTGTAATTTAAATGGATTTTTATTTGGATTTCATGTAATGGACATACACAAAATAGTCCAAATTGGTGAAGTGAAATGAAAAGAATAACGTGTTTAAACATAAAAAAAAAAAAAGTGGTGCGTGCATACAGTGGGGAGAACAAGTATTTGATACACTGCCGATTTTGCAGGTTTTCCTACTTACAAAGCATGTAGAGATCTGTAATTTTTATCATATGTACACTTCAACTGTGAGAGACGGAATCTAAAACAAAAATCCAGAAAATCACATTGTATGATTTTAAAGTAATTAATTAGCATTTTATTGCATGACATAAGTATTTGATACATCAGAAAAGCAGAACTTAATATTTGGTACAGAAACCTTTGTTTGCAATTACAGAGATCATACGTTTCCTGTAGGTCTTGATCAGGTTTGCACACACTGCAGCAGGGATTTTGGCCCACCCCTCCATACAGACCTTCTCCAGATCCTTCAGGTTTCGGGGCTGTCGCTGGGCAATACGGACTATCAGCTCCCTCCATAGATTTTCTATTGGGTTCAGGTCTGGAGACTCTAAATGTCTCTAGTTCCTAGCTTTGTTTCGGTCGTGTCATTAAACACCACTTACGAAAGGAGGTTGTTGGCCAAGATCTCGCGATACATGGCCCCATCCATCCTCCCCCTCAATACGGTGCAGTCGTCCTGTCCCCTTTGCAGAAAAGCATCCCCAAAGAATGATGTTTCCACCTCCATGCTTCACGGTTGGGATGGTGTTCTTGGGGTTGTACTCATCCTTCTTCTTCCTCTAAACACGGCGAGTGGAGTTTAGACCAAAAAGCTCTATGTTTGTCTCATCAGACCACATGACCTTCTCCCATTCCTCCTCTGGATCATCCAGATGGTCATTGGCAAACTTCAGACGGGCCTGGACATGCGCTGGCTTGAGCAGGGGGACCTTGCGTGCGCTGCAGGATTTTAATCCATGACGGCGTAGTGTGTTACTAATGGTTTTCTTTGAGACTATGGTCCCAGCTCTCTTCAGATCATTGACCAGGTCCTGCCGTGTAGTTCTGGGCTGATCCTTCACCTTCCTCATGATCATTGATGCCCCTCGAGGTGAGATCTTGCATGGAGCCCCAGACCGAGGGTGATTGACCATCATCTTGAACTTCTTCTATTTTCTAATAATTGCGCCAACAGTTGTTGCCTTCTCACCAAGCTGCTTGACTATTGTCCTGTAGCCCATCCCAGCCTTGTGCAGGTCTACAATTTTATCCCTGATGTCCTTACACAGCTCTCTGGTCTTGGCCATTGTGGAGAGGTTGGAGTCTGTTTGATTGAGTGTGTGGACAGGTGTCTTTTATACAGGTAACGAGTTCAAACAGGTGCAGTTAATACAGGTAATGAGTGGAGAACAGGAGGGCTTCTTAAAGAAAAACTAACAGGTCTGTGAGAGCCGGAATTCTTACTGGTTGGTAGGTGATCAAATACTTATGTCATGCAATAAAATGCAAATGAATTACTTAAAAATCATACAATGTGATTTTTTGGATTTTTGTTTTAGATTCCGTCTATCACAGTTGAAGTGTACGTATGATAAATATTACAGACCTCTACATGCTTTGTAAGTAGGAAAACCTGCAAAATCGGCAGTGTATCAAATACTTGTTCTCCCCACTGTATGTATTCACCCCCTTTGCTATGAAGCCCCTAAATAAGATCTGGTGCAACCAATTACCTTCAGAAGTCACATAATTAGTTAGATTGCACACAGGTGGACTTTATTTAAGTGTTGCATGATCTGTCACATGATCTCAGTATATATACACCTGTTCTGAAAGGCCCCAGAGTCTGCAACACCACTAAGCAAGTGGGACCACCAAGCAAGTGGCACCACGAAGACCAAGGAGCTCTCCAAACAGTTCAGGGACGAAGTTGTGGAGAAGTACAGATCAGGGTTGGGTTATAAACAAATATCCGAAACTTTGAACATCCCACGGAGCACCATTAAATCCATTATTAACAAATGGAAAGAATATGGCACCACAACAAACCTGCCAAGAGAGGGCCACCCACCAAAATTCATGGACCAGGCAAGGAGGGCATTAATCAGAGAGGCAATAAAGAGACCAAAGATAACCCTGAAGGAGCTGCAAAGCTCCACAGCTGAGATTGGAGCATCTGTCCACAGGACCACTTTAAGCTGTACACTCCACAGAGCTGGGCTTTAATGAAGAGTGGCCAGAAAAAAGTCATTGCTTAAAAAAAAGTAAGCAAACACTTTTGGTGTTCGCCAAAAGGCATGTGGGAGACTCCCCAAACATATGGAAGAAGGTACTCTGGTCAGATGAGACTAAAATTGAGCTTTTTGGCCATCAAGGAAAATGCTATGTCTGGCGCAAACCCAACACCTCTCATCACCCTGAGAACACCATCCCCACAGTGAAGCATGGTGGTGGCATCATCATGCTGTGTGGATGTTTTTCATCGGCAGGGTCTGGGAAACTGGTCAGAAATGAAGGAATGGATGGCGCTGCTAAATACAGGGAAATTCTTGAGGGAAACCTGTTTCAGTCTTCCAGAGCAGACTGAAACAGTGACGGGACGGAGGTTCACCTTCCAGCAGGACAATGACCCTAAGCATACTGTTAAAGCAACACTTGAGTGGTTTAAGGGGAATCATTTAAATGTCTTGGACTGGCCTAGTCAAAGCCCAGACCTCAATCCAATTGAGAATCTGTGGTATAACTTAAAGATTGCTATACACCAGCGGAACCCATCCAACTTGGAGCTGGAGCAGTTTTGCCTTGAAGAATGGGCAAAAATCACAGTGGCTAGATGTACCAAGCTTATAGAGACATACCCCAAGAAACCTGCAACTGTAATTGCAGCAGTCTCTACAAAGTATTGACTTTGGGGAGGTGAATAGTTATGCATGCTCAAGTTTTCTGTTTTTCATGTTATTTCTTGTTTGTTTCACAAGAAAAAATATTTTGCATCTTCAAAGTGGTAGGCATGTTGTGTAAATCAAATGATACAAACCCCACAAAAATCCATTTTAATTCCAGGTTGTAAGGCAACAAAATAGGAAAAATGCCAAGGGGGGTGAATACTTTCGCAAGCCACTGTACATGCACACACCCTCTGGAAACAGATTTTGCTTTTAGAAGGAAAATAAATGGCCTTGGAAGGGCAGACAGATTTGTGTACTGCACAAGTAAAGCCTACACATGCACACACAGCCTCACCCATACACAACAGAGCAGTGTGATAGCACTGTGTGCTCCTGTGCGCTAGGAGCTTGGTAATCTGGAGAAAAGCAAGCAGATAAACACAGCGCTATAATACAGTATTAGATTTCTCCACAGATATGAGAATAAAGGCTTTAACTGAATCTGCGTTAACACGGACATGTCCTCTCTCTGATCTCTCAACCCTCCTCTCTTCCACTGGCCGTCAATGGAGGAATGGTTGTGATATGTCACGCCATACTGCAGCATACCATGATTACACAGCATCACATCAATATGACACAAGAGGGACACAGTGATCTGAGGAAAAGCAGGGAAGGGAGGGGGAGAAGGAGGGTGGGAAGAGAGATGGAGGGTGTGAGAGAATGAGGCGGGGAGCCTGCCATGCCAGGGAAGAAGAAGGGAGCTGGAGAATGAGGAAGAGAGAGAGTGCAAGAGGGAAAATGAGATAATGAGATAAAGAGAGAGAGGGCCGGGGACACGTGAACGATGGGAAGGCAGCATGCTGAGTGTAAATCACCATGTTTGGCTTGAGGATCTAATTACGGAGTAAAATTGACGCACTGACTGCAGATGACAATTACAAATAAACAGACAGGGCTGGGATGCATTGATTTAAACTGACCACATATGACAGACAGAGGGAGAGGGGGATGGAGAAAGGGATGGAGAAAGGGTTAGAGAGGGAGGTGGAGAGAGGGATGGAGAGGGGGGTGGAGAGAGGGATGGAGTGGAAGGTGGAGAGAGGGATGGAGGGGAAGGTGGAGAGAGGGATGGAGAGGGGGATGGAGAGAGAGGGGGACATAAGAAGGAAAATAGATTTGTGCCTCACAGCGTAAACACAAGCACAAGCTGACATAGAATGTGATTGCAAAGAGGTTCTGCAGTCATTTCCATTTCTAGGAATATATGAAAACATAGGATAGGACATATACACGCACGCACACACACACACACAAGCACAATCATGCGCAAACACGAGCTTTGATTGACCCATTCTACCCCCCTCCCCCTCAGACAATCACGTTAAGAAGCACACATTGAAGATCATAGATGCACTTACTAATCCATTTCAGAGACTGATGGAGACTGGGGGAGGCGGGCAGCTGGAGACGTTATCCTCAGTATTCTGCTCACATATGGCCCACATAAAAGTAGCAGAAACATCCAACGTATCAATCAACAGCTGTGAAATCCCATAACAAAATGGCCGAAAGACCTAGAATGAAAATCGGAGCATAAACATGCTGAACATTTGCCAGCAAGTTGGCACGGGCACTCAGAGCTGCAACATAAGTCTTCGCATGTGAAAACATCCTACATGTAGTATAATATTGGTTTGTTACAGGGGAATCTTGACTCAGCGACATAAGTCTTCCTCCATCAACTCACAGAACAGAGGGTGGGGTCTAAGATGACAAGGTGTTAAATACATAGATCATAATACCTCTCAGGCTACCCCTTAGTTACTGTAGGTCAGAATGAGATAATAGAAAAATCCCTAAAATGTTGGAACTGATCATGCGTATCAGATGTGAATCCAATATACACTCATTGGCCGGTTTATTAGGTACACCCATTTAGTACCGGGTCGGACCCACCCGTTGTCTCCAGAACAGCCTGAATTCTTCGGGGCATTCTACAAGGTGTCGTAAATGTTCCACAGGGATGTTGGTCCATGCTAACGCGATGGCATCATGCAGATTGGACGGCGGTACATTCATGCTGCGAACAGCCCGTTCCATCTCATCCCAAAGATGCTCTTTTGGGTTGAGGTCTGGGGACTGCGCAGGCCATTTAAGAAAACTGCACTTGTTGTCATGTTCCAGGCAATGTTTTTCCACTCCTCAATTGTCCAGTGTCGGTGATCGTGTGCCCACTGGAGCGGCTTCTTTTTGTTTTTAGCTGATAGGAGTGGAACCAGGTGTGGTCGTCTGCTGCAATAGCCCATCCGTGACCATGGTCAACGAGTTGTGCGTTCCGACATGCCGTTCTGCACACCACTGTTGTACTGCGCCATTATTTGTCTGTTTGTGTCCCGCCTGTTAGCTTGCACAATTCTTGCCATTCTCCTTCGACCTCTCTCTCTTTTCGCCCACAGGATTGCCGCTGACTGGATGTTTTTTTGTTTGTCGCACCATTCTCGGTAAACCCTAGACACTGTCGTGCGTGAAAAGCTCAGCAGGGAGGCCGTTTCTGAGATACTGGATTAGGTGCGCCTGGCACCAATGACCATACCACGCTCAAAGTCACTTAGGTCACTCGTTTTGCCCATTCGAACGTTAAATCGAACAGTAACTGAATGCTTTGATGGCTGTCTGCCTGCTTTATATAGCAAGTCATGGCCACGTGACTCACTGTCTGTAGGAGCGATCAATTTTCATGAGCTGGGGATGTACCTAATAAACTGGCCAGTGAGTGTATATTTCTACTTCCTGTTTGACATGAATCAGAAATATGTTTCAGTACTCATGTGTGCGCAATAAATATTTATAGATTTTCAATTGTACAAATGAATTGGACAAATTATATCTTCGTAATAGCAGCTTATCAAACACATTACCTGAGACTGAATGAAAATACACACACTGCATAGTGTTAGTTTTATGCTGGCGAGACCTCAGCCTGGACACATCATCCATACATTACTGAGGAAGAGATAGAGCGAGGAGAGGGAGAGTGGGAGAAAGGAGCAGCTTACACTCCCTCCCACTGGGATTGCACACAGTAGATCAAAGGAGAGAGGGAGAGACCCTGGAGGGAGAGAAGGAGAGAGGGAGAGAGAGAGAGATGGGTCACAGGGAGAAACAGGAAGGAGATAGTGTCACACCCTGACTTATGGGACTCTATGTTGAGTCAGGGTGTGGAGATCTATGTTGTTATTTCTATGTTCTCATTCTAGGTTGTGTGTTTCTATGTTTGGCCGGGTGTGATTCCCAATCAGAGGCACCTGTCGCTCGTTGTCTCTGATTGGGGATCATACTTAAGTAGCCTGTTGGCAATCAGTTGTTGTGGGATCTTGTTCCGTGTAGAGGCTTGTATTTGTGTTTAGCCTGAGGACTTCACGTTACGTTGTTTTTGTTCGTGTGTTTATCTTTAAAATAAACATGTATGCATTTCAAGCTGCGCCTTGGTCTGACCCGTCCTTCAACGAGCGTGACAGATAGAGGGGAGTGGTATAGAGGTAGAGAGAGATGGGTAGGGAAGAGAACCAAAGAGCAGAGGAAAATGTCTTCTACACTCTTATAAAAAAGGGTTCCCATAGGAGAACCCTTTTTGGTTCCATGTAGATCCCTCTGTAGAAAGAGTTCTACATGTAACCAAAAAGGGTTCTTCAAAGGGTTTTCCTATGAGGACAGCCGAAGAACCCTTTTAGGTTCTAAATAGCACCTTTTTTTAAAAGAGTGTACTGTGGGAAGTAAATATTGCATATGATTAGTGTGTGGGTGGAGGTGAGTAGGCACACTGTATAGAATCAATATAATACCTCTCCTCAAGGCGGAGACTGCATGCTGGACTACAGTACTAGGCAGCCATGTTAGAATCTCCCTGTCTGGCTGATCATGGTGGCAGAGGTGAACACCGCTTTCACAGAGGCTTTAGAAGTCAGACAGCGTGCAGGGATAAAGCCAGCATGTTCTCTGCTATGGATAGCTGCCAAACTCCTAGTGAGGGGGAGGCTCACCAGTTTGGACTGTCAGCCATTTTTAGACTCTCAGACAGCAGAATACTGAGTAGTTTCGAAGAGTAGACTGATATTGAAGAATGTCTCTGACCTACTATTATGGATCATGGATGACCAAGGAGCTGTTACACTGTTATGTGTATGTTAAAAAAAAAATCTGTAAATTAATTTGGTTAATGTGAACAGTTTTGTCTCGTATTAACACTGGAATGTTCAACCAGACTGTAATTTTCTGTCTCTCTCTCTTCTTCTCCTCTCTCTCTCTCTCTCTCTCTCTCTCTCTCTCTCTCTCTCTCTCTTTGTCTTTGTCACTGTCTATCTCTGTTTGTGTTCTCTTCCCCTCCAGGCGGATGCTACCACCAGTTTCCTCCGTGCGGCCCGTTCAGGGAACCTGGACAAGGCTCTGGACCACATCAAGAATGGAATAGACATCAACACATCCAATCAGGTACATCAGAGATCCCTCACACTGCCCAAGGTCACTGTCTGGTACACAGGGACTCCGGACAAGAGAGTTTATGTGTTGTCCTATAAAACATTTATTTCATCAGACTTTATTAAGATGAAATTATAGATGTGGTTTTTATAGATGACATTTGTTTTAGGCCAAACACAGTCATTAACAGTCAAGTCTAGCCTAGATAAACGTGTAGTTTCAAGGTTCATTGTCTCAGTTTGTGTGTGTGTGTGTGTGCATGCGTGTGTGTGTGTGTGTGTGTGCGCATGCATAACCATGTCACCACATTGCCGCCTGTGTTCCTGTCTCATGCCACTCCAGCCGTGTTTACTGTGGCACTAATGCCAGTCATTCACAACCTTAATGAAAAAATGTTTATAATGAGCCGTATAGCCAGACCCTCTCTCTTCTCCTCCCTGCTCCTCTCCTCTCCTCAATCTGTCCCATAGCACCCTGTTGCATCATGAGTAGCACAATGTTTAAATAACATCATCATGTAAAGAATAGCTGAACATGTATTTTTTGTTTCTGACTCATCTCGTATGGCAAGTTTTGTAACACATACAGAACATTTGTGTTACAGCCTATTTGTGGGTGAACGCTAGCTCAAGTGGAATTTAATTTGTTATGTACACTGCTCAAAAAAATAAAGGGAACACTTAAACAACACAATGTAACTCCAAGTAAATCACACTTCTGTGAAATCAAACTGTCCACTTAGGAAGCAACACTGATTGACAATACATTTCACATGCTGTTGTGCAAATGGAATAGACAACAGGTGGAAATTATAGGCAATTAGCAAGACACCCCCAATAAAGGACTGGTTTTGCAGGTGGTGACCACAGACCACTTCTCAGTTACTATGCTTCCTGGCTGATGTTTTGGTCACTTTTGAATGCTGGTGGTGCTTTCACTCTTGTGGTAGCATGAGATGGAGTCTACAACCCACACAAGTGGCTCAGGTAGTGCAGCTCATCCAGGATGGCACATCAATGCGAGCTGTGGCAAGAAGGTTTGCTGTGTCTGTCAGCGTAGTGGCCAGAGCATGGAGGCGCTACCAGGAGACAGGCCAGTACATCAGGAGACGTGGAGGAGGCCGTAGGAGGGCAACAACCCAGCAGCAGGACTGTTACCTCCGCCTTTGTGCAAGGAGGAGCACTGCCAGAGCCCTGCAAAATGACCTCCAGCAGGCCACAAATGTGCATGTGTCTGCTCAAACGGTCAGAAACAGACTCCATGAGCGTGGTATGAGGGCCCGACGTCCACAGGTGGGGGTTGTGCTTACAGCCCAACACCGTGCAGGACGTTTGGCATTTGCCAGAGAACACCAAGATTGGCAAATTCGCCACTGGCGCCCTGTGCTCTTCACAGATGAAAGCAGGTTCACACTGAGCACATGTGACAGCCGTGACTGTCTAGAGAAGCCGTGGAGAACGTTCTGCTGCCTGCAACATCCTCCAGCATGTCCAGTTTGGCGGTGGGTCAGTCATGGTGTGGGGTGGCATTTCTTTGGGGGGCCGCACAGCCCTCCATGTGCTCGCCAGAGGTAGCCTGACTGCCATTAGGTACCGAGATGAGATCCTCAGACCCCTTGTGAGACCATATGCTGGTGCGGTTGGCCCTGGGTTCCTCCTAATGCAAGACAATGCTAGACCTCATGTGGCTGGAGTGTGTCAGCAGTTCCCGCAAGAGGAAGGCATTGATGCTATGGACTGGCCCGCCCGTTCCCCAGACCTGAATCCAATTGAGCACATATGGGACATCATGTCTCGCTCCATCCACCAACGCCACGTTGCACCACAGACTGTCCAGGAGTTGGCGGATGCTTTAGTCCAGGTCTGGGAGGAGATCCCTCAGGAGACCATTCGCCACCTCATCAGGAGCATGCCCAGGCATTGTAGGGAGGTCATACAGGCACGTGGAGGCCACACACACTACTGAGCCTCATTTTGACTTGTTTTAAGGACATTACATCAAAGTTGGATCAGCCTGTAGTGTGGTTTTCCACTTTAATTTTGAGGGTGACTCCAAATCCAGACCTCCATGGGTTGATAGATTTGATTTCCATTGATAATTTTTGTGTGATGTTGTTGTCAGCACATTCAACTATGTAAAGAAATAAGTATTTAATAAGATTATTTCATTCATTCAGATCTAGGATGTGTTATTTTAGTGTTCCCTTTATTTTTTTGAGCAGTGTATTTTTCATCAGTACTTTGGTGAATGGAAGGGAGTTCAGTTTGTACACGTAACCACTGGCAGGGAGCCCATGCTTAGGGCAGCTTGGGGAATGCACACCCACTCTGGAAGCCTACAGCCTGCAGTCTGCTACTGCAACCCCTCAGCACCATTCACAGAAACAACCATGGCACCAAGCTGTCAATATTATAAAACTAATAGCACTATCTCTACACCAGATAATACTGCCACTATAATCATGCCACTACTGGCTAAGGCTAGGATCAGAGGTAGAGCTATCATACAAATGAGGATGTATGCTTTAGTGTGCCTTCATTGCACATGCTGCATGTGTGTATACAGTGCATTCGAAAAGTATTCAGACCCCTTCCCTTCTTCCATATTCTGTTATGTTACAGTCTTATTCTAAAATGGATTAAATATTTTTTCCCCTCATCAATCTACACACAATACTCCATAATGACAAAGCAAAAACAGTTTAAGAATTTTTTGCAAATGTATTAAAAATAAAAAAACAGATACCTGATAAGTATTCAGACCCTTTGCCATGAGACTCGAAATTGAGCTCAGGTGCATTGATCATCCTTGAGATGTTTCTACAACTTCATTGGAGTCCACCTGTGGTAAATTCAATTGATTGGACATGATTTGGAAAGGCACACACCTGTCTATATAAGGTCTCACAGTTGACAGTGCATGTCAGAGCAAAAGCCAAGCCATGAGGTCGAAATAATTGTCCGTAGAGCTCCAAGACAGGATTGTCTCGAGGCACAGATCTGGGGAAGGGTACCAAAAAATGTCTGCAAGCATTGAAGGTCCCCAAGAACACAGTGGCCTCCATCATTCTTAAATGGAATAAGTTTGGAACCACCAAGACTCTTCCTAGAGCTGGCCACCCAGCCAAACTGAGCAATCGGGGGAGAAGGGCCTTGGTCAGGGAGGTGACCAAGAACCCAATGGTCACTCTGATGGAACTCCAGAGTTCCTCTGTGTAGATGGGAGAACCTGCCAGAAGGACAACCATCTCTGCAGCACTCCACCAATCAGGCCTTTATGGTAGAGTGGCCAGACGGAAGCCACTCCTCAGTAAAAGGCACGTGACAGCCCGTTTGGAGTTTGCCAAAAGGCACCTAAAGGACTCTCAAACCATGAGAAACAAGATTCTCTGGTCTGATGAAACCAAGATTGAACTCTTTGGCCTGAATGCCAAGCGTCACGTCTGGAGGGAACCTGGCACCATCCCTACGGTGAAGCATGGTGGTGGCAGCATCATGCTGTGGGGATGTTTTTCAGCGGCAGGGACTGGGAGACTAGTCAGGATCGAGGGAAAGCTGAACGGAGCAAAGTACAGAGAGATCTTTGATGAAAACCTGCTTCAGAGCGCTCAGGACCTCAGACTGGGGCAAAGGTTCACCTTCCAACAGGACAACGACCCTAAGCACACAGCCAAGACAACGTAGGAGTGGCTTCGGGACAAGTCTCTGAATGTCCTTGAGTGGCTCAGCCAGAGCACGGACTTGAACCCGATCGAACAACTCTGGAGAGACCTGAAATAGCTGTGCAGTGACGCTCCCCATCCAACCTGACAGAGCTTGAGAGGATCTGCAGAGAGGAATGGGAGAAACTCCCCAACTACAGGTGTGCCAAGCTTGTAGAGTCATTCCCAAGAAGACTTGAAGCTGTAATCACTGCCAAGGTACTTCAACAAAGTACTGAGCAAAGGGTCTGAATACTTATGTAAATGTGATATTTATGTTTTACATTTTTTATAAATTTTCAACAATTTGCTTTGTCATTATAGGGTATTGTGTGTAGATTGACGAGGGATAAAAACAATCCATTTTAGAATAAGGCTGTAACATAACAAAATGTGGAAAAAGTCAAGGGGTCTGAATACTTTCCGAATGCACTGTATGTGGGTATGTGACGTGTGTATGTAAACATAGAAAGGAAAATGCCACACACTGCTGCTCATGCTCCCAGCATGAGCAGCAGTGTGCGGCGTTTTCCTTTCTGTTTTTCATGAATTTGTCTATAACTCCAGCGCCTACGAGAGGTACCTGGATGTGCGTATGTTCTTCAGCTTTTGTGTATGTAAACATACACATTTTCTATGTTTTCTAATGTGTTAAAATTAGGGTTGAAGTAGAGCATATAGCTATGATAAATGTTGGAGCTACTGCTACTGTTCTAGAAAGTTCTATGATTCAGGGTTTTATATGTCAGTCTGCCAACCTGCCCCTGCCCTATCTACAAACCAGCAGACTCCAGCCAGCGCACAAAAAACGCAATGGTGATTCACACACTTGTGTGTTTGTCTCCCCCGTGTGTGTATTATCCACGTGAATTGAGTGACACTGCAGTATGAGGGCAGTGGAGGGACTTGTGTGGTTTTCAGAGTCTCCCTGTGGCCAGTCACGGTACTGCAGTCAGGCAGAGCAGAGACAGGCACAGACTGTACTGTTAGTCTGTCTGATTCTTCAGCTGTACATCAGTGATGGTCGGTGCCATTTAAGATGAGGGAGGACGATTTTTTTTTCATGACCATGGCCTTATAATTTTTACATTTACATTTTAGTCATTTAGCAGACGCTCTTATCCAGAGCGACTTACAGTTAGTGAATACATATTTTTTTATACTGGCCCCCCGTGGGAATCGAACCCACAACCCTGGCGTTGCAAACGCCATGCTCTATCAACTGAGCTACATCCCTGCCGGCCATTCCCTCCCCTACCCTGGACGACGCTGGGCCAATTGTGCGCCTTATCACTCATTCATATTCCATTCACACTGTTCAATGTAACAGCGATAGGTTTAGGCTACTACATGATACTCTAATTTTTCTTATACCCATCATGAGGTTGCTACAACCTAGCCTAGTGTCAAAGTCGCGTCAATTCAAATCTGGTATTAGGAACAAAAGAGGTCAACACGACTAATCTAAGATATACTAGTTATTTTAATTAATGCAAAAACCTTCAATGGTAAATATGATGTTTCGTATATACGGGCTCTCTGAGATACCTGCAGGGCACTTCAGAGAACTAAAGACATTGTTCCAGATTCAATACTCAAATACTCCGACAGAGGGAATTTCCCACTTCTCTGCTGGCCAATTAGAGTAGAGACTTGAGCGTGGTTTAAACTTTACTCAGCCAATCCGTTGATGCACCCCTGTTGCCAGCCTCTTCTGTTACCAGGCATACGTTCCTCATAACAACCTGTCATAGTGAGAAGAGCCAGCTCCCTTAGACACCATTCCTATGTCCAAGGAAGGCTCACAGATCACAAAGAACCAGTATAGTCTAGCATTTGAAGACACAATCCTTATCTCATTTTACCCCCTAATACAGCTCTTCACATCAATCACAGCCTTGCCAGGTGTCACAACCTACATTAGCCCAGTCAAGAATGCATTCTTTCTAAGTTAGTCATCCCATCAATTTAGGAGAATAAAAAATCCCCAATAATCCCCCTTTTCACACCTAATAAGGTGTGATTCAAAAAATAAGAAAACACAGATTGTCATTCATTATAATACAATACAAACAAAAAATCACACTTTTATTAATAGGCCATAATGATACAAAAAAATTAAAACCCTCAGTCCATCTACACCCAACCTGCAAATTGTTACCAGTCATCAAAAAACTTCAAACCATCACGTAAGGAAAGACAAACATTCACATGGTTAACTTGATTAATAAAGCATAAAACACAGGATTAATAGAACACAAAACATAAGACTATTAAAACACAAAACACAAACAGAGAAGTATATTTTGGCCCCCTTTAGACACCCTCTAGTGTCACTCCACCAAGCCTGGTATGTCATATCCTCCATTCCTAGGTTGGAGTCCAGGATTGGGCCGTATCTCACCATCTGTTGGGAAATCACCTTCTCCATCTCCTTTCTCACCAAACCTCAGACACAGGAAATAAGACAACATCCACAAAGAACAAGTATACCCATAGAAGCTATAACTTCACCCAGAATAGTTACAACAATAGTTTTCCATTTACCAAATATGTTATCAAACCAACCGTTCATGGAGTTATCAATACCAGATCTCTCAGCCAGTTCGTTCGTCAGTGTAGTTACTCCCTGAAGCTCTTTTGTCACTGACCCGTCCGGTGCTATATTGTTTGAGGATGAAAATACAGCACATAGATCCAAACAGAACACAAACTCCGCCCCGCTCAGCCAAAAGCATATCTAAAGCTATTCTATTCTGCCATGTCATTAAGCTAGTTGCCGCTGTCTGCTCATCTAATCCCTTTATTGCATCACGAGTGTGGTTTATAAATCTTTGCTGGTTATAGTACATATAATTTATCCAATCTACGTTTTTATTAATTGTTGACCACCAAAAGATACTTGATTCAAACTCAACTGCGATCTGACTCCTAGCTTTGAATTTTTCTGGAACCCCTCGAGGTGCTCCTATCCCATCACAGGATCCTTTCATCAAAGGATCCCGGGAGGAGGTCCTACTTTCTAAAAATGTAACTCACCAGTCTCTGACACGTTTGATTGTTTGCGTATGTAGGTGAGTTCACAATCAGTTATCACCACACAACCATCAGATGTCAGCACGGGCCTGGTTTTAGTTCCTAAAATCCTCTGGCTGCAACAAAGAGGAGAGATTAGTCATGGTCTCTTTCAGTTGTGATATTCTCTGTGTAGGAGCAGAGCTAAGATGCCCTACTCTGTATCCTATCTTACTAGTCCTAGAAAAACAATTAGAATCACCTAAGACTTCAAACGTAGGCAACCTAGGTCGGAATGACTTTGTTATCTGGGGATACAGATAGTTCAAGTTACTACAAGACTCTTTCACCACATTCCCAGGTGGCTTGCATGGAGGATAAACCTGTTTTTGCGTACTTCAGACTTTCAGACAGTACGTACCCTTCTATGGGTCGCACTGCCATTTCTGGTAATTCCCTACTTTCACAATACTACACCTGTCCCTAAACTGTGTATGGAGATTTACATATCCCCCGCGCTCTCGATATGAGCAACTACATAGTCCCAGGATGTACATGGTGACATACATATAGTGATGTCCTCCCCTAAAGTCCCTAATCTTCCCCTTTCCCTACGTCTAGCTGTCTCCTATGCCTTCATAGACTGTGCTCAGGTATTATTTTATCAACTTGTTTTAGGTTAACTACTACTTTTGGCTGATCAGAAGGGTTTGAGTGTGTTAGGAATATGGCCCCCACAATCAGACAGCTACCTACCGTCAGGAGACCTGTGAATCCCCACCCTCACCCTGAGAACATGTCAGACGCCAACCCATTGCTTCACCTTCTACCAAACTCACACAGGGATGATCAGACAGGGTAAGGGAATCTTCGTTAAGGAGCCAACCCCCGAGCCCTAATGGTGATCGGTTCTTTCTCCTAACTCTGTGTTTGTTCATCAGGTGTAACTGGGTTTACCTTTTTGCAGTGTGTGACATGCACCCAGGTGGATCTAATATGACTTGATAGGGCCCTTCCCAACAGGCCTGCTTCCAGTTTTTCTTCTTTTAGGGACTGGATCCACACCCAGTCTCCTGGTGAGATAGAGTGGGTCACCTTCTCCTTTAGTTCACCTGTGGGGCACAAAACCTCTGACATACGGGTGTGGTTAATAAACTATCTTCACACATACATGTTGAGCTCTCAATTTCTATTGTTGTTTTTTTATTTTTATTTAATCCTATCATTATTATTTAATCCTATCACTCCCCCTTTTTGACACATGATTTGCCCATGTGTCAATATTACCACCTTTCTAAACCATCCTTATGTAATTTATCATCCAATTGCCATGCCTTTCATTTTTGAGATTGTCTTTTGCTTCTTTATTGCTCCTCCCACTTCCTTTGTCTTTTATGGCAGCTAAATTCAACTTTCATCCAGTTCAGAATCAATTAGTAATCCAATCAATCAATCTCTTATCTTGTAAAAACACTTATGTTTAGTTCAAACTCTGTTCTACCCAGGCTCTCCCGGGCTTGACCTGAAGACTAATTGTTGGACATGACAAGTCTATTTTTTAGGTCACCTAAGTCTTCTGTCTAGCAACAAAGAATAAAAATCTCTATGTTCATGATTAACCCAGTTATATCTAATAGCCCACCAAAACACCTCATCATCTGTAAATCACTACCAATGTCATATCCCTCGTTACTCTCTACCATTTGGATAACATCCCTGATATATGTATGAAAAGCTAAGACTGTTTGGGAAGAGAGCAACAACATAAACTGTTCGTCCTCCTCAGAGTTCCAAATGATTTTACCATGGGCTGCCATTGCCTTCCCATAGATAAGATCACTTAATTTACCCGTATGCAGTACATAATGGAGTACCCAAGCTTTACAGCAGTTTATCATTACCAAAAAGCTCATCATTTGTTTTCTGTTTTAACGGTTTTGGCGCTTCAAGTATAGCAGTTTTCCTGGATGAATTTAACATTCGCCCCTCCTGTGTTATAGTGTGTCCTAGGTAAATGACCTCGCTCTGCCAAAGTTGAAGTTTCTTTTTGCTCACTTTGTGTCCCTGTTCTGCCAGGAAGGTTAACAATTGGATTGTACCCTCCTGAGTGGGATTAGCCAATAGAATATCATCTACATAAACTAACATTTGGCTTCCTTCCCTAGGTTCAAACTTTCCCAAATTCCTAGTTATAGCCTGGCCTAAGATTGTAAGACTTTCCGAGTAGCCTTGAGGCATCCTAGCCTAAGTCCATTTCCTTTCATTTGGTTCAGCAATGTATGTGGATCTGGTACACATGGAACTCTGGGAATTATATTTCTATTATAAGTCCATGACCATCCTCCAGTCGGCGCTAGGTGCCTCCTTTCTAACAGGAAATACTGGAGAGTTTCATTGTACCTCATCTCCAGGAATTATCACCCCTCCCTTAAGTAAATGCTCAAATGTAGGTGTTATCCCTTTTATTGCTTCTGGTTTCATAGTATATTGCTTTTGGTATGGTCTATTATCGGATCGAGGAATCACTTGTACTGGAGCTACCCCCTTAATTAGTCCTACATCTGCTGTCCTTGTGACCATAATTTGAACGGAATTGCTGCTAACTCAGCCTCCTGTTCCTGAGTTAAGAAAATCTCTTCCTGTCATCCGTTAAAACTTATCTCCAGGTGGACCCTGGGCTGGGTTTTTTGCTCTCCAATTTAACTTTCTTCTATATCTCCCAGTGGAGTGGCCATACTGATCCCCATTTGGTGTATTCTGCCAGTCAGTAATGTTTTTCCCCTGTTTTATCCATTTACCTAGTGATAACCATTCCTCTGAATGTTCTTTCACTAGGGCAACATGGGGGCTCCACCTTTCTCTGTACAGCCTCTGGCTCTGTGAACCCATTTTAACCCAATTTGAAAAAACAACAATCACAAATAGCCAGGCCTCACTCAATTTGATAGCTCACTTTTATGACCTAAATACTGCCTAACTGAGATGAGCTAATCTCTTTCTCCTAGTTATAATCTAAAGATGGTAGTACACACAAAACATGATAGATATTCCCAGTCTTAACCCATCAATAATTGTTTGTATCATTCTAATTCCTCATATCTAATTCATTAAACCACTCAAAATTCCTCGAGTATACAATGATTATTTAATTGATTACCCTAACTCTGCTACATGTGATCTCATCTCAAATGATCCATTATCAATTATTTGTTCAACCCCCTAGGAAAATCTGTCTCCCCTTCTATTGTTCCTGTCCCCCCTGTAAATGTCATATTTGAGTTTTTAGCCAATACAATCACGGTTACATCAAATGTTCCCTCATTTAATGGTATTTTCTTCCTAATATAACTTCCCTAATGAGATTAAATCCCCTGCCTTCCTCTACTATCCTTATATCATTACTGGATCAATGATAATAACTGTAATAACTATCAATAATAATTGTAATAACTATTTCACATTAAATTGTGTCTTTTTTCTGATAATGTTATAATTGTAGCCTATTCCATCACTTTAGTTTAAAATATAAGTTTGTGTAACAAATCCATAACCCACCACAGGCTGGCGCTATTTCCCCAGCACAACAGCCAATGCATACTTGCATCCTAAGCAAAATATATTATCGTTCTAAAATGGTCCATCTATCTTGTATTTTCCCGCTAACCCATTTCAGTTCGCTATTCAATTTATTTAACTGTTCTCTCTGATTAGGCCCTAATTAATAAAACAAATACTTGCTATCGTTGGTCAGCATACGCTTAATGACATTCCTACCATCTGAACTATACTGTCTCTCACCCTCCCCTTGCTCCTTCGGGGAGAGCGCATGGTAACCTTATAACATATTTTCATAGACTTTTCTAGAATACTTCTATTTAAGCTATCTAATTCAACCTTTCACATTTCTCAATCCACATAGTAATCTAGGTATATAGCCCCACTGCGAAAGCTTTGTCTACTGTCCCTACCTGTGTTCGAACCAGGGACATCGCCAGTCACTCCACACCATCTGCGATGCTCTCAAAGTAACTACTCCCAGTTCATAGAGCAAGTGACGTCACCAAATGAAAATCGCAGTAGGTTTCACCTCAGCAAAAACTCTCTCTCTCTTACCCATTCCCTATTGAATACGTGAGTTTTTCTATTTAACCCCTAAACACGCTACAAATAGTCCATTCAACATTACCAAACCAAATACTCCATCGTACCCATTCAATCAACACATCAGCCGTGGAATTTACACTCATAAATGCAGATTGTTACTCCATGCCTTGAAATGATAAATAGATTTCCACCAATAGTACCATTAATGATCTCATCTTACCCTCTGACACAAAATGAAGTTCCCTCACTGTACTACGTTAGCTCTACCATGATAATTAGTTCAATTTAACCCTCTATTTGCTTTGTACTATATTATACATTACGTCTAAAACAACATTACTTATGGTCAGTTTATTCCAATCACATTATCCAACAACGCCACAATCTTAAACTCATATGGGGCGGCAGGCAGCTTAGTGACCAATAGCGCCGCGCCAACAACCGAGAGGTCACCGGTTACAATCCCCGAGCCGACCAGGCGAAAAATCTGCCGATGTGCCCTCGAGCAAGGCACTCAACCCCAATTGCTCCCATAAATCGCTCTGGACAAAAGCGTCTGCCAAATTACCAAAAATGCAAATGTTAATATTCTCTACTTTCTCACCCATGATGCACGTCTGCGTTCGGTGAGCAAGTTTAGAACACTCTCTCGTCAGATACCCACATGCATTCCCAGCCAACTGCCAGTCTTTTCTGGCTCCAAAAGCCACACTTTCGCTCTCTCCAGCCCCTCCCCTCGCAACTCTACTTTTTGAGGAGCTGTGAGGAGCTGCTTCTCGTCCCAGCGCGCCTCCAATATTCCGCCGTTACTCAAAGCACTCTAGTCTACCCACTTAAATCAAATACTTCCCACCTAACTAGTTAAAGTTGGTGCACGCCTATATCTCAACGATAAACCGAATTATTTCGGTCTAATTGTTTAACCAGTATTTTGCACGGTCAAACATCAAACGTTAAATCAAATAATAAACCAAATAGCCCAAACCAAGCACCTAAAACCAGTATTATGCTATGTCAAACATCAAACATCAAATCAAATACTAAACCGAATTGCTTCGACACAACTATTCAAAAGCAGTATTATGCTATTTCAAACACCAAATGTTATATTTCAAATATATCAGTTCAAACGTTTTAGTTCAGTCACACAATTCATCACTTTAGCTTTATGTTCCCAATTGTTTTTAACGGGTTATATGGTTTAAGCAACCACAAATCCAACTGTTATTCCCAAATTATACAGTTTGGACAGCCACAGACGTCTTAATATACAGGTTTATTATTTTTAATAACTCCTATTCACTATTTTATTTAGTCTGTGATCATTCGCGCACTCATGCATACAACAACACCCAGTGTCCCCCTGACTCTATCCGTATCTAGCCTTCTGATACGTTTCAGTAGCGTAACACTATCTAAAATTTAAGTGGCCATTATGATCCTAGCCATATCTCAGTGGATATGTGCCACAACGTTACACTTTAATCAATTAATCCCTGTATCTCACGGTTCCACCATTTGTGGTCCAGAGATTTCAGTATCTTCCTTGATCCTAGCCATATCTCTCTGAATATGTGTCAAAGGAACAATACTCAATTAAAATGTTGGCGCTCCTCTGATCCTAGCCATATCTCGATGGATATGTGTCAGTAGCCAACGCCCTTAGCCAATAATTCCCTGTGTCTCCAGTTCTCACCCCTGGTGATCCTAGCCTGGAGACTTCAGTATTTTCTCAGAACCTAGCCATATCTCTTCTGGATATGTGTCAGAGAAACAATACTCAACAAAAATGTTGGCGCTCCTCTGATCCTAGCCATATCTCGATGGATATGTGTCAGTAGCCAACGCCCTTAGCCAATAATTCCCTTTATCTCCGAACCTTAGCCGTACCCTCGCAGTTACGGACCTTGCCGGTAGATGTCAGCATTGTCTCCTGAACCTAGCCGTATCCATAGTTACGGACCTTGCCGGTAGATCAATACTCTCTGGTACCATGGTTTAAACATCACATTTATCACAGGTTTGCATGTCACAATATTGTGCTTATCTACTCATAATAGTTTCATAATTTAGTTCACTTACATCAGACAGTTGTTTCACAAAATTAATTTGAATAAAGCCAATTTGCAGATCTTTAGTTATTTAACAATAGGTAACTGCTTACCTTTAAGTTTGTCCGGACTTTTTGTGAAACACAGTCCAATGAAAGAGATGACCAATGGGCCGGAAAGTATCCAGCGAAGTCCCTTCTACCAGATCACGTCGGGGTCACCAATTGTCAAAGTCGCGTCAATTCAAATCTGGTATTAGGAACAAAAGAGGTCAACACGACTTCTAAGATATACTAGTTATTTTAATTAATGCAAAAACCTTCAATGGTAAATATGATGTTTCGTATATACGGGCTCTCTGAGATACCTCGCAGGGCACTTCAGAGAACTAAAGACATTGTTCCAGATTCAATACTCAAATACTCTGACAGAGGGAATTTCCCACTTCTCTGCTGGCCAATTAGAGTAGAGACTTGAGCGTGGTTTAAACTTTACTCAGCCAATCCGTTGATGCACCCCTGTTGCCAGCCTCTTCTGTTACCAGGCATACGTTCCTCATAACAACCTGTCATAGTGAGAAGAGCCAGCTCCCTTAGACACCATTCCTATGTCCAAGGAAGGCTCACAGATCACAAAGAACCAGTATAGTCTAGCATTTGAAGACACAATCCTTATCTCATTTTACCCCCTAAAACAGCTCTTCACATCAATCACAGCCTTGCCAGGTGTCACAACCTACATTAGCCCAGTCAAGAATGCATTCTTTCTAAGTTAGTCATCCCATCAATTTAGGAGAATAATAAATCCCCAATACTAGGAATGAAAGTTTACAACATAGGTGCACACAGGTCGAGAGACAAATTTGAGGTGACAGACAATGACATTCAATACTGCCTTGCACACTCTTGCCTGCATCTAAGCTGATATAGGGTGTAATCATTCGTCCAACAGTTGCAAACGAGAGTTTCTGGGTCATTCTACAGATTCGGTGCCTTTTGTGATTGAGGAGGATGAAACAATGAACATTAAAATCTTAAGCTTTTTTTTATTTGATGTGACAAAGTAATGTGTGTACTTGATAGAAAATACCTTTTCCCATCTCAATGTAGAGTATTAAGTTATTATTCTGTATTATTTTCTCAAACAAGTCCCAATTTAATTCAACCCCGTCACAGTCATTTTGTTATTCAACTATTCATTTTTCCAATAAGCTTGAGATCAGCTTCTGGCATAATCTCACAGTTTAGATGTCCCTTGTAAATAATGGCATATTGTAATTAAAGAGAAAATCAAGAAAAACTGACCAGCACCATCCTTTCCAGTTTACGATGAAGAAATTTCTAATCTAACTCCACATTTTCGCAAGAAATGTGCAAGAATGCTGCGTAATTCCTGACAAAATTGAAATAGCCTTATTTACCCTGATTTAATACACACAATAAAAACACTATTGATGTTATATTTTGTGTATTTAATACAAAAATGTAAAAATATAATCTCGTAACAGGGATGAATGCACCGCAACAGGGTTGAAAATCATGTAACAGGGTTGAGTGAAAAGCATCACGTGTCATATGTTTTATCTTTTGAGATCACTAACATGTTGCCATTTTTTAAACATTTTAAACATTTTTAAACCTACTGTCAACATAGCTTTTAAAATCTAAAGAATCTAGATGAAAGCTAGACAGAGTAAAACACATTAATGAACTAATAACAGTAACAACATTTCATTGATTTCATAAAAATATCCATCTGATAATGGCAGGAGTCTGTTTGAACATTGAGCAAACATCTTAACATTGATAACCTATATAGGTCACATGTTGCCATTTTTTAACATTTTAAACTACTGTCAACATAGCTTTTAAAGTTTAAACAATCAAGATGAAATCTAGACAGATTAAAACACATTAATAAACTAACAACAGTTACAACATTTCATTGATTTCATAGAAATATCCAGAGTAATGGCAGGAATGTCTGTGTTGTTTGAATGTTTGAACATTAAGCAAACATCTTAACATTAATAACCTATAGGTAAGCCTACAGTTTGTTCACCATTTTTACTGAGAGAGCCTAGCCCACACTTCCTTCTGTATTTCCATGTGCCTAGAAGTCACCGGTTTAGGGGGATCAATGTGTTCCAAGATGTCCTCAAATGGATACCACAGGATATCATCAAGAAGTGGCCAGAAGTACCTATTTGGTCCAGCACAGCACATGCATTTGACCTGCACATGGGATCCCTCACGCACCAGTTGCCAAGGCAGTATACTGTATGTCTTTTTAGACTAGTCTTCATTTACATTCTCTAGTCTTTTTATGCATTACCAAATTATGCTTTAAAGCAACAAAACTTTATTTTCTGTTGATTGTGTGTCCATGACCACCACCACCTCGTGTCTTAAAGATCTTACATTTCCAGGAGAATTACCTGACCACCGGCGCGCGGATGTCCCTCACCTTCCTCTCTATGTGTGTTTCCTTTCTGCTGCTGTTTTTTCCATTGTTGAATCTGAAATTGTAGGTCAAGGTCAAGTCAATGACCTGCTTACTCTTCAAGACTAAATATTGTATCCTTTTAATCACTATGTAGTAAAATGAACATGAACTTGCAGATAATACTCCTAAATATGTCAATGTATATAGGAGAGAGAACAAATTAATTGTCACTTTTTTAAAGTGATTATTTTCAAAAATTCCTCGTACTTTTAGTTGATACTGTAAAACCGTAAACAACAAACATTCAACAAGAAAATATGATTGGTATTAAGCAATATACATTAAATATTGCTAAGATTTAACAGCTATTCAACCCTGTAACAGCCATTCAACCCCCATAACATTGAAAAATGTGATGGGGTTGAATGTGACAGGGTTGAAGATTTTGTGCTAATCTGTTGCTAATTCGGGATGCTAGCAGCTAGCAGTGTGCCACATGGCCTTATTCAACAAAAGACATTGTTATACTTCATAGCTATAAAAACAATTCTTGGTAAAATCTTAACTATGAATTCCCCCCCAACAGAGTTGAATACCTGAGATTGACAAAGCCCATATGTGCTTAAAAACATGAAATATTTATAAAAAGTGAGAGAGCAGCTTACCACTTGTCACACCAGGCTTCTCTGAAGACTTGTATGATGTCACTTCCTCATAAATGATGTCCACAGGATCAAACCATTATTTAATTGTGAGTGGGGGGTATTGTTGCGTTACGGGGTTGAAAGAAATACAAGGACAGGGGTAAAAGCCTGAATTTCTCAGAAAATAAAATGTCTTATGCTGAGAAAATGGATTATGCATAATAAGGGGGCATATACAATTAATTTAACAAAAAAAAAAGCATTATTATTTAACACTGTGTACTCAAAATGAGTCACGCCATTTGCATGATGGTCAATAGGGACAGGCGAAATTCTTAATACTCCTAAGAAAAGCAAACATATAAGTATTGAAATTCATCTCTGTTTAAAATCATATTCTCTACTCCATATTAAAAACATGTAAAACTTTGAAATGTTGTAATTGAAGTGTAGTTTGATAAATGTTCTGACAAGTTATAACACTAGTACATCTTGGGACACTGACAATACTGAAATGTCACCGAATCTGTAGAATGACCCTTCTATTGGACAAATTCAGGTATGTTTATCCCCGTTTTGTTCTGTTTGCTTCCATTTAAGAAAGTTTTTCAACAGAATTGGCGGAATGAATACACCCCTGATCACGCGTAAACAGAGTTCACTCTCATAACAGCCACATTGTATTCCTTCTCTTCCCTTCGCTTGTGGACTTCAATGCACCAGGCGAAAAAACGTTTCCAAGCCAAACCGCTACACACAGCCTACATCGTTGTCACCATATTAGCTAAAGTAACGTCATAGTCAGTATAGCTAATAGAACTAATGCGTTAGTAAACCCGCTACAATCATGCAGTAATGTTAGTGTACCCGGTGGCAATAAATTAGTAATACCAAAAGCTTACATTGACTTGGAAGAGTTCCAGTGTTGTGTTGGAAAGTCATAGCCACCTAGCTAACATAGCATCCCTCTGTTTGAGCAGGGTGTTTCAGTGGGCTAAACTAGCTAGCTGTATTTGCTAGCTAATTAATTGAAATTGAATGTAAAAAAAGACAATCTCTCTCTCTCTATTTCTCTCTTGCTTCTCCTTCATTCTTCGTTCAACTAGTGTCTTTCTCTCTCTTTGGGTCAACTACTCACCACATTTTATACACTGCAGTGCTAGCTAGCTGTAGTTTATGCTTTCAGTACTAGATTAATTCTCTGATCCTTTGATTGGGTGGACAACATGTCAGTTCATGCTGCAAGATCTCTGATAGGCTGGATGATGTCATAATTACTGTGTAAATCTATGGAAGGGGGTGAGAACCATGAGCCTCCTAGGTTTTGTATTGAAGTCAATGTACCCAGAGGAGGACGGAAGCTAGCTGTCCTCTGGCTACACCATGCTGCTACCCTACAGAGTGTTGTTGAGGCAACTGTAGACCTTCTTTGCAAAATAGTGTGTTTTAATCAGTTATTTGGTGACGTGATTATATTTAGTATAGTTTTATCTAAAAATGATAACCTTGTAAATGTTTAAAAAAATATATTTTTAGGAAATTCACTGAGGAGGATGGTCCTCCCCTTCCTCCTCTGAGGAGCCTCCACTGCTGTACACCCAGACAGCCCTGAAATAAATCCATGATGTCTGCTTCCTTTTGAGACCCGACTGAAACAGTCTTAAGGTTGTTTATGTTTGGAAATATTTTTGTGCTGCTTCTGTAACCACTGTGGGTTTTGAGTTTCTCTGCTTGTTATTCTTAGTATATCTACTGCTCGGAAATCCATGTTATAGATGGAATAAAAGGCAAACAGATTCTATTGGAGATCGCTCTGTAGGCTGACGATTTGGTCTGATGGTTCTGTGTGGTCACTGCTGATTTCCACTGCTGTCTCTGCAGAATGGGCTCAACGGTTTGCATCTGGCCTCTAAAGAAGGCCACGTCAAGATGGTGCTGGGGCTACTACACGCAGGCATTGTCCTGGAGACCACCACTAAGGTACTACTCACACACTGCTCACTGCTTACCATGACTCTACTCACATACCACAGATGCATAGAACCTACCTCTGACTTCTGATTGAGATATTCACCAGCTAGCTATATAACAGACTGTTTACAGACATGATCCACTACATGTATAATAAGCTTATACGCATGCTTATGACTTATTCACCTCATTTGATTGGCCTGTAAACATATATCTAATTTAGTCTAGCACATATCTATCTAATAAGTCATAACTCATTATTTCTGAGCACTGTATCATTAATGAAGCTTTTTAAATAGAGATTTGGGTCATTAGGCTGCTCTCTGCTCCCTCTGTCTGTGTGGTGTGTGTGTGTGTGTGTGTGTGTGTGTGTGTGTGTGTGTGTGTGTACATAACCATGTCACCACATTGTTCCCTGTGTTCCTGTGTCATGCTACTCCAGCCGTGTTTACTGTGGCACTAACCTTAATGAAAACATGTGTGTGTTTATGTATGTGTGTCTGTCACCTCCAGAAAGGGAACACTGCCCTCCATATCGCTGCGTTGGCAGGCCAGGAGAGAGTGGTGGCTGAGCTCGTCAACTATGGAGCCAACGTCAATTCCCAGTCACAGGTGAGTCATCAGGGACATTATACTGCACATTACCGTTACCGGGGGGGTTGTGTATATGTACGTCTGTTCATGTGTGTTGCTGGTAACCATGCGCCATATGTGCCTCTTCCTTACAGAAAGGCTTCAGTCCCCTCTACATGGCTGCACAAGAGAACCACTTAGATGTAGTCAAGTTCCTGCTAGAGAACGGAGCCAATCAGAGCCTTCCAACAGAGGTGAGCGAAAGCCCTCAGAGCAAACAGACATCTAGTTGTTTCTCAGATGTGTATTGGATTCATTCCAATAGACAATGCTACATTCACGTTCTCTCATCTTTCTATTACAGTAATCTCAATTTACATTGTCTCAAATTTGCCCCTATCTTCATTTTCTTTCTCTCTCTCTTCCTCTACTTACCCTTCTCTCACCCCCTCCATTATCATTTGGCTTGTATCTCCTTTCATCCCCTCCCTCTTTTCCTCCACTCCCTTGCCCTCTCTCGTTGACCTTCCATACCTTCTTCTCCCTCTCCTCCTCCACTTTCCCCATTCTTACCTTATTGCCACCTCTCCCTCTGTCCTCCCCTCTCCCCCTTTCCTCCTTTTTACCCGGGCCACCCCTCCCTCTATCCCTTCTTCTCCCTCCCCCTCTCTCCCCCTGTCTGTCAGGATGGGTTCACGCCGCTGGCGGTGGCTCTTCAGCAGGGTCATGAGAACGTGGTGGCCCTGCTCATCAACTACGGCACAAAGGGCAAGGTCCGTCTGCCCGCCCTGCACATCGCTGCACGCAACGACGACACACGCACTGCTGCAGTGCTGCTGCAGAACGACCCTAACCCCGACGTCCTCAGCAAGGTACTACTCACTGTGTGTGTGTGACTGTGATGACTCATTAAGCCTTAAAATGCTGATGTCGTTAGCTGAAGTCATCAGTCATAACACTGTTGTGTTGACTTGCAGAAAAACAATAGCAACAAAAGTGATTACATGAATAAACAAAAAAACTGCCAACAAAAGCTGCCTGCAAACATGGATTATGATAATAAGATTTGTTTTTATCTCTCTCGCTCTCTCTCTGTCTCTTTCTGTCTATTTATCTCTCTCTTTCTTTCTATCTCTCTGTTTCTCACTCTGCCTCTCTGATTCTCTCCCTCTATCTTTGTCTGTCTGTAGACTGGCTTCACTCCTCTCCACATTGCGGCTCACTATGAAAACCTGAGTGTGGCCCAACTGCTAATAAACAGAGGAGCCAATGTCAACTTTACACCCAAGGTCAGTCCATTAACCCTCACCGCTACTGTACCTATCTGCCTTAACCATGACATCGGTAACATAGTCCCTCAAAGACCCCATTTTCTAACAGGAGAGTCTTTGATTAAATTGATTTAGAAATTGTTCTTCCCCCTCTCTCAGAATGGTATCACCCCTCTGCACATAGCCTCCAGGAGGGGTAATGCGATCATGGTTCGACTTTTGCTGGACAGAGGGGCCCAGATAGATGCCATGACCAAGGTACTGTAACCCTACACTTTCTCCTCCTCCTCTTTCTGCCATTTGACTTGAAAGCTTTTTGACCCTACCTGGCTCCTTCCATCTATTTAGGATGAGCTGACCCCTCTGCACTGTGCGGCCAGGAACGGTCATGTGAGGATCATCGATCTCCTGCTGGACCAGGGGGCTCCCATCCAGGCCAAGACCAAGGTCAGCCAGAGGCCTCTCGTGGCCCACTCTGTGGAAGATAAAGGGCCATACTTTATGGCCACTTTGGCACAATATCACAACCTTAAGGCCACTTTGGCACGTAATCACACTCACTTGCAATTTCAGAAGTAACCAATGCCAAATGATCCTCTGCCAACTAAGCTGATGAGTCACTTATTTCAGTATTATGAATTTATAGATGCTTTCTCCTCTCAAAGGTCTTACACTGCTCTTCTCTCTGTTTCTCTTTCATTCCCTTTATATCTTTCTTTTCTATCTCCCTATCCTCCCTCTCTCCCCTCCAGAATGGCCTGTCCCCCATCCACATGGCGGCCCAGGGAGATCATATGGACTGTGTGAGGCAGCTTCTCCAGTACAACGCTGAGATTGATGACATCACGCTGGACCACCTGACCCCTCTACACGTGGCGGCCCACTGTGGTCACCACCGCATGGCCAAAGTGCTGCTGGACAAGGGGGCCAAGGCCAATGCACGTGCCTTGGTCAGCAGCTCTTCTAAGTGTATACTTCTATTTCTGTATACTGGTGCTTAGTGTGTGAGGTGTACTGTAGCTGTCCATTGGTCAGGTTTACTGAGCTTTTAGAACTGGGTTGCGTACAGTAGGCACAAAGAGTAGAAAAGATTATGAAATATGAATGAGCGTTGTTATCGGACAAGTTCAGGCAGTACCATATCTGAATGCTTTCTCCCATTTTGTGCATACTAAACCCAACTCAATTTTCAGACTATGTTCCTATTGTGTTCAGAATGGGTTCACTCCCCTCCACATTGCCTGTAAGAAGAACCACATGCGCTCCATGGACCTGCTGCTGAAACACTCTGCCTCCCTGGAGGCCGTCACAGAGGTGAGATAACATTCTTTTGAAGAGCAATGGGACTTGTTGGGGTTCTCAGGACAAGCTGTACTTTTTGTTATTGTTGCAATTGTTGGGTGTCCATTGTGTCATTACAAAAGATTTGAAAGTGTAAATGTAAGCCTAATTGAGATGGAATATTATAAAACATTAACCCTTAACCCTTCTCTCTCTTCACATGCCCCCTGTGTCTCTCTCCCATTAGTCTGGTCTGACCCCCCTTCATGTAGCAGCCTTCATGGGGCACCTTAACATTGTGAAGAACCTGCTCCATAGAGGAGCTTCTCCCAATGCCTCCAATGTGGTGAGAGACCCCCCTTTATAACCTTTATTCTTGACGGGTGAAATTTCTATCACACTCTGATTGACTAGTAGTAACTAGGGCTGTCAAAGTTAACGCGTTAATAACGCATTAATGCTTAAATTTGTTATGGCGTACATTTTTTTAACACCATTAACGGATTTACTTAGTTTGACCCCCTGAACTATCCATATTTCAAATTCAAGCCCTGGCAGAGGATGCCCTAGTTTTTCAACCACTTTACTAGCTAGCTACGTGTATGAATGAATGATGGAGAATGCTAGTAAGGGGCTTTTAAATGGCAAATTCAATTTCAAATCACTCCCAGATGGCTCTCTGGATAAAACCAAAGTAATTTGCATCTACTGCAAGGCTGAATTTGTTTATCACCGAAGTACATCGAGTCTTCGCTATCACTTACAAGTGAAACATACTGTTGACGTGTCACGATCGTTGAGAGACGGGTCAGACCAAGGTGCAGCGTGGTATGCGTACATATTTATTAATGAAGATAAACACTTGACAAAACAACAAAAGCAACGTAACGTGAAGTCCTATTGGCTATACTCACAACAAGCCAAACCAGGACACAAACAAGATCCCACAACTAAGGTAGGCAACATGGCTACCTAAGTATGATCCCCAATCAGAGACAACGATCGACAGCTGCCTCTGATTGGGAACCACACCCGGCCAACATAGAAATACACTCACATAGAATGTCCACATAGAAATTCCCACACATAGATATTCACACCCTGACTCACCAACTAGCCAACTCTATGTCAGGGCGTGACATGAAGCTGGCAATACAAGTAACGTTACTAGTAGCAATGGAGGACATCTTCGGCAGGCTAAGCTAGAAGAGTGTGCGCGCAGGAGGCCTATGGACATGTCGACGAGCAGCAAGCTAACACAAGCAATCGCCAAGTGGATAGCTACAGCTTGCAGGCCAGTCCACATTGTGGAGGACGAAGGCTTGAGGGATATCATTCGGATAGCATCGAACGTCTTAACGTATGAGTTACCCTCGAGAGCCACAGTCGTTACAAGAATACACAAGCTGTATGAAAGCGAGGGCTACGAAAGCGGAGGAGTTGAAACATGAAACCGGTGTTGCTTGAAACTACTGGACTTCGGTCAGTAACCACAACTACCTTGGGGTTACTGCGCACCACATCGATGAAAACTGGAAACTGCATTCACAGGCTCTGGCCGTAATGAAGACAGAAGAGAGACACTATGCTGAAATGTGCGCTGGGCATTTCATGGATCTAGCAAAGCAGTGGAACATTGATAACAAAGTTACCACAGTTTACACAGACAGTGCACGGAACATGATTGCAGCTGCGAGACATCTGCCTTTTGAACACCTGCCCTGCACAGCGCACAGTCTCCAAAGGTCCATCACAGTGTCCCTACAGAACAGCGGTTCGACAATGCCCAAGCCAAATGGCAAATTTTTGGGGTGCATTTTAAACAAAGCCCACCAAACGCTGCAGAGCTAGGACAACAGCAAGTTGCAAATGGGCAAAAGAAGGAGTCACTCGCACAAGATGTCACAACAAGATGGAATTCTACTCTGGAAATGGTAAAGCGTGTCCACAGAAACCAACAACCACTGAGAGATGCTCTGGCCCAAAAGAAAACTAACATCACCATGCCAACCACAGCTGAACTGGAGGCACTACTGGTGCCCTGCAGGTAATATTCTTTATCTCATTATTAGTGTTATAATACGATTATGTGTGTGTGTGTGTGCGTGCGGGTGTATGTGTGAGAGAGCTAGTGTGTAAAGTGTCTGTGTGAGAGAGAGTGTGTGTGTGTGAGAGAGAGAGAGAGAGAGAGTGTGTGTGTGTGGGAGCGAGAGCGTGTGTAGAGAGAGAGACACAGGCTCTCTCTCTCTCTCTAACAACTCTCTCACAATTGACTGAAGTGATTTTAAATATTATTTCACTGCAGGTACTTGACTGAACTTCTGGGAGGAGAGAAGTACATTTCCTGCTCAGTGGTGTTGCCTGCTTTGTGTCATCTCCTTTGGGTGATGGAGAGCTCCGATGATGATCCTGCCTAAATGGTAAGATTCAAGCTGACATTCACAACAGACCTGGAGAAACGCAAGGAAAACACCAACCTCACATGGCTGAAGATCACCACAGCACTCAACCCAAGGTTTAAGGACCTGAAGTGCCTTGCCAGACATGAGAGGGGTGAGGTGTGGGCTTTGGTCAGCAACTTGCTGAAGGAAGAGAGGCCTGCACAGCGACCTGATAAAGCAACAGTCAGAGCCACCAAAGAAGAAAGCTGCCCTTTTGTTGAGTTCTTCTGAGTCTGACTCTGATGAAGAGGAGGAGTCCATTGAGAAATGTGTGGAGCGTTACAAAGCAGAGCCCAGCATCAACATGGAGGACTGTCCACTACAGTGGTGGTCACAGCATGCAGGGGCACACACCAGGCTGGCCTGCATTGCACAAAGGTACATGGCAACGCCTGCCACATCAGTACCTTGTGAGAGGTTGTTTTCACTCTCTGGGCATATCGTACAGAAGAGAGAGCAGCTTTATCATCTGAAAATGTCAACAGGCTTGTTTGACTTTGCAACTGGCTCAGTGAAAAGAAATAGGAGGACGACTGAAGTGTATGGTCACAGGTGTATGTTCTGTTGAATTCCTGACATTATTGGACAGGTTTATGCTATTTGTATCCATAGAGGCAGTGTTTTTTTCTTATAGCCAACCCTCCAATCAGTAATTGGGAGAACAATCATTTGGAATGGCTGAAGCTTTAACTGTGTGTGTGTGTGTGTGTGTGTGTGTGTGTGTGTGTGTGTGTGTGTGTGTGTGTGTGTGTGTGTGTGTGTGTGTGTGTGTGTGTGTGTGTGTGTGTGTGTGTGTGAGAGAGAGAGAATGTATGAGGGAGCATTAGTAGGCCTACTGGGAGCATTAGTAAGTTACAGGACTTTTGTATTGCTTAACTTGTTTATGGTGAATTTGCCATTAAAAACATTCTGATACAGAATATGTGTTGTGTTTTAGTCCCTACATGCTGTCACGGTTTCGGCCGAGGCTGCTCCTCCTCCTGGTTTGGGCAGGCTTCGGCGGTCGTCGTCCCCGGAGTACTAGCTGCCACCGATCGATGTTTCATGTTCGTTTGGTTTTGTCTTTATGTTGTACACCTGTGTCTTGTTAGTCCTCGTTAGTGTCCTATTTAGTTCTCGTTGGTTGTGTTTGTCTTTGTGTGTGATTGCTCATCTGTTTTCGTGTTGGAGCTACGTACTTCCCTCCAGTGTTTTGGAGAGGGTTTTCGCACATGTTAGTGCGCCGTTTGTTTGACGCCTGTGTGCGCCGTGATTTCGCCTTCGGGCTTATTGTGCTTATTTTCTACGTGATTATTGCACTAAAGTCTTTTGGACTGAGCTTCTGCGTCCTGCACTTGATTCATGCACCACACCCACCTTCAGCACCCCTTGACACATGCCTAAAACTCAATACACTGCTTTATTTGAAATGAAACAAATGTTTATTTAGCACCAAATCTGAGCAAATAAAAATGTTGCGATTAATCGCGATTAACTACAGAATTGAATGCGATTAATCGTAATTCATTTTTTTAAATCGTTTGACAGCCCTAGTAGTAACTTATCTTATTCTTATGTTGAAATGTTGAAATGAACACCGGCAAAGGTTATGGTAGATGGATTGGTATCTGGTCCATGCATTAATAGTAATTTTGACTAAGGCCTGTTCTCTGTGTGTATAAAGTGATATTTTAGTCAATGTGTATTATCGATATTACATAGCATAGTCATGTATTTAATGGCAGGGTGGTTGTGACAGGCTATGTGACCTCTGACCTGTGTGTAACAGAAAGTGGAGACGCCCCTCCACATGGCGTCCAGGGCAGGCCACTGTGAGGTGGCACTGTTCCTGTTGCAGAACACAGCACAGGTGGATGCCAAGGCTAAGGTACTGTACACACTGTCATACAACCATACATACTGTACACATCTACTGTATATACATCATAATGTTTTAAAACAAACTCTGTCCTGGGAGGAATACACATTCAAAACCACCACCACATCTTGTTTCTCTTCAGCTACCATCTACAACAGCATATACTGCACAAATACCTCACTGTTACTGCTCGCTAAATACAATTGTCTACCCGTATATCATTCCAACCTCTGTTTCTCCTTACTCTCACTCTTTCTCTCCATCCCTGTCTCTCTAGGATGACCAGACCCCTCTGCACTGTGCAGCTCGAATGGGACATAAGGAGCTGGTCAAGCTGCTCTTGGAGCACAAGGCCAATCCCGACTCGGCTACCACAGCTGGCCACACCCCTTTACACATCGCCGCCCGCGAGGGACACGCCCATACCACCCGCATCCTCCTGGACGGGGCGGCCCAACAAACCAAGATGACAAAGGTTCTCCTTTAATTTATTGACTTTTTCTTTCACTCTCTCTCTCTGTCTCTCTCTCTGTCACTATCTCTCTCTCTCTCTCTCTCTCTGTGTGTCTGTCACTCACTCTCTCGCGCTCTGTCTCTCAATCTCTGTCTCTGTCACTCTCTCTCTCTTTCTCTCTCTCTCTCTCTCTCTCTCTCTCTCTCTCTCTCTCTCTCTCTCTCTCTCTCTCTCTCTCTCTCTCTCTATCTCTCTCTCTCTCTCTCTCTCTCTCTGTGTGTTTCTCAATCTCTCTCTCTCGTCTCTCTCTCTCTCTCTCTCTCTCTCTCTCTCTCTCTCCTCCTCTCTCTCTCTCTCTCTCTCTCTGTGTTTCTCAATCTCTCTGTCTCTCTCTCTCTCTCTCTCTCTGTGTTTCTCAATCTCTCTCTCTCTCTCTCTCTCTCTCTCTCTCTCTCTCTCTCTCTGTTTCTCAATCTCTCTCTCTCTCTCTCTCTCTGTCTCTCTCACTCTCTCGCTTTCTCATTCTCTCTAACCCCTTTTTCTCTCTCAAGCTCATTCAATCTCACTCCTAATCCTTTCACACCTGACCTCTTTTAGTTATTCTGCTCATGCTGAATCTGTGTTTGTGTGTCCAAGCAGAAAGGCTTCACTCCTCTCCATGTGGCCTGTAAGTATGGCAAGGTGGACGTGGTCGAGCTGCTGCTGGAGAGAGGAGCCAACCCCAATGCGGCTGGAAAGGTATGAAGAACACACTGCAACACAGCATGGACTGTCCTGTGCTTTTTATCAGTGTTAGGCATACTTCTCAGTGCTGTGACCCACCTAAAGCTTATAGAACTTTCCTGTGACCCAAGTAACAAATAAACCTAATATTCTTAACACTGACCGTCTTTAATCACAGCCCAAAAGGAATCAGTGTGTCCCACCGTTTTAGAAACTTTATGCGCCCACAAAGGCAGGCTGATATTCTGTTGTTTCGATAGCTAGTGACAGTAGGTGTGTGTGTGTGTGTCCAAGCAGAACGGCCTGACTCCTCTACACGTGGCCGTCCATCACAACAACCTGGACGTGGTCAAGCTGCTGGTCAGCAAGGGAGGCAATGCACACAGCACTGCCTGGGTAAGCAGAACGATGTAACACACACCACACGTAGTACTATACTGTATATCCCCCCCATTTCAGGATCATTGTACAGTATGATAAATATGACCCACCCATTGATGATCAAGTGTATTGCCCCTGCTGACTCCCTGTGTCTGTCTATAGAATGGCTACACTCCCCTGCACATTGCAGCCAAGCAGAACCAGGTGGAGGTGGCCGGCTGCCTGCTGCAGTACGGAGCCTATGCCAACGCTGAGTCCCTCCAGGGGGTCACGCCCCTCCACCTGGCCTCCCAGGAGGGCCAGCCGGACATGGTGGCCCTGCTCATCTCCAAACAGGCCAACGTCAACCTGGGGAACAAGGTACTGGACCAGAGAGAGGAACAATTAATCTCTGACCTCAGCAGGGTTTGAGGCAAGCTTTCAGGGATAGCTAGCTAGTTACATAGGGTTTGATTGACCGATGGTAAGATAAAGTGCTGAGGGCCACAGGGCATGATGTTTTTATCACTGTGTCAAACCGGTTACTGTAATTACCTACTATTATAAACTGGGTGGTTTGAGCCCTGAATGCTGATTGGCTGAAAGCCGTGGTATATCAGACCGTATACCATGGGTATGAGAAAACATGTATTTTTACTGCTCTAATTACGTTGGTAACCAGCTTATAATAACAATAAGGCACCTCAGGGGTTTGTGATATATGGCCAATATACCACGGCTAAGGGCTGTGTGCTAGCACTCCATGTTGCTCGTGCATAAGAACAGCCCTTAGCCGTGATATATGGGCCATATACCATACCCCCTTGGGCCTTATTGCTTAAGTATAGCATGCATGCTGGGGTACATATTTGACGGTCCACTGTGACTCAGACTGACTCAGAGCTGGTTAGTGAACAGACTGACCAGCAGCCTACTGTATTCCTCCTGTTCCCCCTGTGTCTCTCAGAATGGACTGACCCCTCTGCATCTAGTGGCCCAGGAAGGTCACGTTGGGATAGCAGATACCCTGGTCAAACAGGGGGCATCAGTGTACGCAGGCTCACGGGTAAAGCATGCATATGATATCAACCACACACCTCATAATAGAGTATAAAAACAGAATAGACTTGTCTTACATTCAGTAGAGTGGGGTTCAGTATAAGCAGCATAATGCACCACACACTATGATGGCATGCCATATCCAATACTTTCATACATCATGCACACTCTCAAATTCAAATATATTTTACTGCCAGGACTGTTCAAGGTACAACAGAGCCACCAAGCTGTTTATAAAGAGGTAATAATGAGGCCATTGAAACACTGCCAACTCTCACTATTTTCTCTCTGTCTCTCTCCCTCCCTCTCTCTCTCTTTCAGATGGGCTACACAGCGCTTCATGTGGCCTGTCACTATGGCAACATCAAGATGGTGAAGTTCCTCCTTCAGCAGCAGGCTCATGTGAACAGCAAGACCAGAGTGAGACGCTGCTGCTACACTCCTCCTTACACATGGCCTCTGTTAGTGTGGCTCTGCCCTGCCTCACGTCACTTACGATTTCAGGCTCCTCTCACATCACTCCAATTACATTAGATTGGTCATGGAATTTATATTGAATAACGCCTTGTCTATGTCAGCAATCTTGCATTTACTGTGACACACTCTCTCTCTCTCTCTCTCTCTCTCTCTCTCTCTCTCTCTCTCTCTCTCTCTCTCTCTCTCTCTCTCTCTCTCTCTCTCTCTCTCTCTGTCTCTCTCTCTATGCTCCCCCTCTCCACCCCCTTCTCTAGGTGGGCTACACTCCCCTGCACCAGGCCGCCCAGCAGGGTCATACTGACATTGTTACCCTGCTGCTCAAACACGGAGCCCAGCCCAACGAGATCACCACTGTAAACACATCCTTCTTCCTTTTCCTCATCCCTCCATTACACCCTTCTCCTCTAGATCTGTTTTTCCTTTTCTCTTCTCTTCTTTTCTTCACATTTTCCCCTTATTTGCTTTCCTCTACTCTCCTTCATCATGCTTACATCTACAGGCTTCTTCTGGTGTCTGATCTGTGTATCTCCTGTCTGTCTCTGTTCTCTGTGATAGAATGGGACTTCTCCTCTGGGCATCGCCAAGCGTCTGGGTTACATCTCTGTCATTGATGTGCTGAAGTTGGTCACAGAGGAGGCCGTTTCCGTGGTGAGCAGCGCTTCACATGGTTACTAGTGTGTTTGTGTATTCTGTGAAACTCTGACCTACAGTCCAATAACATGTCAGATAATAGCACTCATTTCTCTCTCCTTCTCTTGACTTTTCCCAGATCACCACAGAGAAACATCGGATGAGTTTCCCTGAGACAGTGGATGAGATATTGGACGTTTCAGAGGATGAGGGTAGGTTGGTGCACTCCAGAGACACATTTATTCTTAGCTCGTAAGGCTTTCTGTCAGAAATAGTACTTCTGTGTCTTGTGATTTGGTTGTGATTGTCAGCCCAGGTTGGCAGAGGACCGAAGACTAGAGAAAAAGGTCAAGCACTGCCATGAGACTGAACCTAAATGACTAGCCTAAACAATGCCTTTTTCCATTTGTTTTGTAGGCATTGCGGCGCTAACATTAGGTAGGACTGTGTCCGTCTCTCTGTTTTGTTCGGTCGTCCGGTGGCTCGTGAAATTGTGCCTTCATTGCAAGCACTTTCTCATTCTCTATCAATCTCTCTTTATAACCCTCTCACTTTCTCATTAATGTTTCCTGCTATCCTTTTCTCTCTCTTCCTCTCTCTCTCTTTCCCCTCTCTTTTCTCTCTTTTCTCTCTCTCTCTTCTTCTATGCTCAATGTAGCAACAATGTCAGTGTTTTATTGGCATGTGATGTGGTCATGACATTTTCCTTTACCATTCTGCCACTGAGGGATCCAGTCCCGCAGTGCTTAACTCCAGCTGAGAAGCACTCAAGGAACAGCAAAAACACAATGACTTTGTGTATACCCCTCTGTAACGGCTTGTAGTAATAATAACCTTTTCCAGTAACCAAGGCATTCCCTCCATACAGAAATCCAATCTCTAACGGGCATGCTCACTAAAGCTGTAACCGGGTGCCATGCTGTGTCCCATGCAGTTGTTTTTTCCATTGGTCTCCATTGGCTCTGGTTGTTGTCGGTTTGACTTCATTGCTTGGATCAATCTGAAACTGCTTGGCGATGTTACTATATGTGGTAGTGGATGGATGGTGGGAAGCAGTGGGTAGTGGTATTGTGGCTAATATGACAGTGTAGACTTTCTATTGAGTTGTTTCTCTCTCTCTCTCCCTCTTTCTTTTCTTTCTCTCTCTCTTTCTCTCTCTCTCTCTCTCTCTCTCTCTCTCTCTCTCTCTCTCTCTCTCTTTCTCTGTACTTTCTTCTCCCTTGGTTTTTGTTCCCTCTCTATCTACATTTCTCGGACGTCCTTCTGTGCTCTGCAGGTGATGAGTTGCTGGGGATGGATGGTGCCCGCTACCTGAAGCTTGACGACCTCAAGGACCAGGATGATGATTTCCTGTCCCCTAAGAAGACCCTGAGAGACTTTGAGGGTGGACTGGGCACCACGTAAGTGACAGCCCCAGGGTCGGACTGAACACGTTGTGCGTCAGAGTCCAGTCATCTGAGGAAATGTCCTGAAATGTGAGGGACATTATTTTCCACCATATTACTCTTTGGCCCACTCACTTGTTTTATCTCTTTCTTTCTTTTTTGGTGTAGGCCATACTCTCCTGCTATTCCCAGAATCCCATGCGTGTCACCTGAGACCGTCCTGCTGGAGGGGGTAATGTTTAAAGGATTTATTAATTTGATTGGAAACAGGTGGTAGATTTATCTCATCAAACGCAATTGGTAATGCTGATGATTAGAAAGTTGCTCTCTCTCTCTCGCTCTCTCCCTCCCTCTGTCTCCACAGCACACCCCTGTCCCCCTGCCTAAGGAGTATGATGAGGACTCTCTGATCCCCAGCAGTCCTGCTACAGAGACCTCCGACAACGTCAGCCCAGTGGCCAGCCCCATACACACCGGGTCAGTTTACTCCCTCTACAAGACCTGTACACACTATTACACAAAATACTAACACATTACAAGCATAATGAATCTGCAGCTTACTTCATATTTCTTCCATTCAATGTGATTACATCCCTTTTACAAGGTCATTATGACTGTTTTGTGATTTCGTTTGATCAGGATGATGTTGAATGAAGCACGGTTGGATAGTTATTCTCTCAATAATGGTGGTTCTCATTGGTTGCTGTTCAGGTTCCTGGTCAGTTTCATGGTGGATGCCCGGGGGGGCTCCATGCGTGGCAGCAGACACCATGGGCTGCGTGTCATCATCCCCCCTCGGACCTGTGCAGCCCCCACCCGTATCACCTGTCGTCTGGTCAAACCCCAGAAACTCACCACCCCACCCCCGCTGGTGGAGGGAGAGGGCCTGGCCAGCCGTATCATCTCCCTGGGGCCCTCCAGTATGCAGTTCTTAGGGTAAGTGTATGTGAGTGTGTGCGTTGTGTGTGTGCGAATGTGTGCATATGTACGTGTATGTGTGCGTATGTGTATATGTTTGTATGTCTGTCAATCGCCCTGTATTTGATGGGACAGTCGGGTTCTGCATTTCACTGCCAAGTGGAGAGCGATAGTGACTTCTTAGGAGCAATAATCACAATATATTCTAATAGTAATAGCAGGGTTCTACATTAATGCTTGTCCTCTTGTCCGGGAAAAAAATCACACAAAAATTACTCCGATCATAATTGGATCAGAGAGGCAAACATTGGAATAATTTTCAAATAAATGTTTCATATACATAAATAAAAAAGCCTACATGTCAAAGTGTAGGTGATATGCATATTGGCTACAGCCTCATGTCCAAACCGATGCTGACATGAGGGAGGCGCCAGAAAATGTAGCCAAACTTTAATGAGACTTTTAATTACATAAATATAGGCTAATGTCATGTTTTAAAAATATAATGAAGGATAATTAACGTCTAAAGGCTTGATTATCGAGGCACGGTTAATTTAGATCAAATGGTCACAAGACCGGAGAGTGAAGGACAGTGCCTGTTATGTACCACACATCACCCACCTTGAATCTGAGTGGAGGCGGTCAGCATTTTGAAACAATTTAACCATAAACGTAATTGTTTTATGAGGCATATCTTACCTTGTTTCAAAGTAGCCTAGCCTAGCCAAAATACGACAATAGAAATGTTGAGGGAATTATTTTATAAACACTAAATATGCCTTTGAAACCAGAATTCGTTTAATGTTTTATTGGTTTTCAAATCAACTTTCTTTTACTTTCATAATCCTAGTAACCCATGCTAGTTGATGCATCTTTAGGTCTCCCCTCTTTCTTAATTTCAAATGGATATTTTCATCTGTCACATGAAACCGCTCGCGTGTGCGGTAATTGCATTTTGGAACATTTACGCCTACAGCCATGTGTGCATTGTTGAGCTTATAATTTGAAGAAATAAAAATGTTAAACTAAATGGTCTGATGTGTTGCATCAGCCTCATTGCTTTAAAAAAATATATATATGTGCATTGGTTGTATGAATTTTGGATCTGTCATCCCAGAACTGTCCCAGAGACTGCTTTGAAATGTATACATATTTTTTTTATTGTCCCAGGGATGACGGGATGCCCTTAATTTCGAGCCCTGGGGGGAATTATTTTATAAAGACATAACAAGTATTTGTGACCGTCCTCTTCGATTCGGTCTTATGTTGCAAAATTTGAAATTGTGTTTTTTACATTGGATTCAAGTACAGACTCAGAGCTACAAAATGGTATATCATATACTGCAGTTGAGGAACAATGGGAAAGTAATTCTGCTTTCAAAGTTGATGAACTTTTAACTCCACTTTTGAGAAAACGCCCTTGAATGTTTTGGTACACCTACTGGAGAGCTCTTCTTTGTCTACACATATTCAGCGTTGTTCACACCCTCTTAAGCCTTAGCCCCACCCATCTCTTTAAGTATTCACATGTGAGGCCATGTGCTAAACAGAGTGAGTAATGTAGTGCAGTAAACAACCAAAGATTTCAAGACTAAAAGTGGTGAAAGTAGTAGCCTGCAATATGGAAAAACTCCAGGTAAAAATACACTTGATCTAGTCCTTGGCCTATATCCTAATCTGACTTTGGTGCAGATCATGTTGTTCTTGACATTACCGTCTCTGGTAAACACACATTATATCAAATACGTTTATTTGTCATATGCACAGGATACAGAAGGTGTAGACGGTACAGTGAAATGGTTAATTGCATAGTAGCAATATAGAAAATTGAAAATGTCCAGATACGAATATTGTATAAATATTTTATAATTATTAGATGATGCTTACCTAGACACACTTGTCTAAATTGATAGGTCATGTGAAAGAAATGCTATAACCACCACCCAGCCACATCTAGCTAAGTGGATGGGTCACTATCGTCTAGACATAAACTCTGAAAAAAAGAAAGAAACGTCCTCTCGCTGTCAACTGCGTTTATTTTCAGCAAACTTAACATGTGTAAATATTTGTATGAACATAACAAGATTCAACAACTGAGACAAAAAAGTTCCACAGACATGTGACTAACAGAAATTGAATAATGTGTCCCTGAACAAAGGGGGGGGGTCAAAATCAAAAGTAACAGTCAGTATCTGGTGTGGCCACCAGCTGCATTAAGTACTGCAGTGCATCTCCTCTTCATGCACTGCACCACATTTGCTAGTTCTTGCTGTGAGATCCAACAGGTCCCAGACGTGCTCAATGGGATTGAGATCTGGGCTCTTCGCTGGCCATGGCATAACACTGACATTCCTGTCTTGCAGGAAATCACACACAGAACGAGCAGTATGGCTGGTGGCATTGTCATGCTGGAGGGTCATGTCAGGATGAGCCTGCAGGAAGGGTACCACATTAGGGAGGAGGATGTCTTCCCTGTAACGCACAGCGTTGAGATTGCCTGCAATGACAACAAGCTCAGTCCGATGATGCTGTGACACACCGCCCCAGACCATGATGGACCCTCCACCTCCAAATCGATCCCGCTCCAGAGTACAGGCCTCGGTGTAACGCTCATTCCTTCGACGATAAACGCGAATCCGACCATCACCCCTGGTGAGACAAAACCGCGACTCGTCAGTGAAGAGCACTTTTTGCCAGTCCTGTCTGGTCCAGCGACGGTGGGTTTGTGCCCATAGGCGACGTTGTTGCCGGTGATGTCTGGTGAGGACCTGCCTTACAACAGGCCTACAAGCCCTCAGTCCAGCCTCTCTCAGCCTATTGCGGACAGTCTGAGTGCTGATGGAGGGATTGTGCATTCCTGGTGTAACTCGGGCAGTTGTTGCCATCCTGTACCTGTCCCGCAGGTGTGATGTTCGGATGTACCGATCCTGTGCAGGTGTTGTTACACGTGGTCTGCCACTGCGACGGCGATCAGCTGTCCGTCCTGTCGCCCTGTAGCGCTGTCTTAGGCGTCTCACAGTACGGACATTGCAATTTATTGCCCTGGCCACATCTGTAGTCCTCATGCCTCCTTGCAGCATGCCTAAGGCACGTTCACGCAGATGAGCAGGGATCCTGGGCATCTTTTTTTTGGTGTTTTTCAGAGGCAGTAGAAAGGCCTCTTTAGTGTCCTAAGTTTTCATAACTGTGACCTTAATTGCCTACCGTCTGTAAGCTGTTAGTGTCTTAACGACCGTTCCACAGGTGCATGTTCATTAATTGTTTAAGGTTCATTGAACAGTGTTTAAACCCTTTACAATGAAGATTTGTGAAGTTATTTTGATTTTTATGAATTATCTTTGAAAGACAGGGTCCTGAAAAAGTGACGTTTCTTTTTTTGCTGAGTTTATGTTCATGAAATAAAATAGATGGCCGTAATCACACCCAAACACACCTGGCTAACTTGATGGTTCATATAATCATCTGGTGAATTGGAGTCTTTTGTTTAGACATGTAGCTAGCTAGCTAGCTAGCTAAACAATTAACCATAATCCCAACCCATACTACTAGCAATACAAAGTGATTGTCATAGCTAGCCACCATGCATGAAATGCTGTAGTATGAATCTGTAGGTAGCTAAAGCTAACCAACTAGGTTCAATGTTAGCTAGCTACCTAACATTAGACTATAATTAGCAATACAAATGGTTTTCTGAGATACAAATAATATTACTACACAGATCATACACGTAACGTTAGCTAGCGAGCCAGCAAGCTAATGTTCTCTAGCTAGCTAACAGTACACTTTAACTTGCAATGAAAACAACTTTCTGACAAAATTAGAAACATATAATATCTGAAAATATAGCTAGACTCTTACCCGTATACATGGATGAACGCTCCACGGCAGACTGGAACCCCTTTAACTCCGTTTTGTTTGTACAGCTTGTTTGGCCCGTGTTGTGTCAAATCACTCCGATTCAAAGTGACTGTTATGATGAGCTTCTAGGGTATCAAGTAATTAAGAATGTTAGGACATTTAACACTTAGCTGGGGAGTTCATATAAGATATTTAATATGGTACCATGGTTCGTTATAACAGAAGAAGGACATAGCCCTGCCTCTGCCATCTTCCGAACTCCAGAACAAAGAGCCACTCTCTCTATATATACACTCTGTTACACGTTTCTTCACGAACATCTGGTACCCATCAGTGGGCACTCCCTTCTCTGATGTTATTACTCTTTACCCCCAAGTCAGTATATCCTGTCCATTACTCATTCTAAGATCAACATCAGTAATCTCCTTTGACATAAGGAATGCAGACTCTGTGGCACCAAGCCACTTATCCACTAACTCTAACCTACTTTCCCATAATACTATAAAAACCTCATATCAGTGACCGTGTGCAGAAAGTAGTCACAACTTTTTCCCACTGATCTTTGTCAATAGCGTCTGCTAAATTCAGGGCCGCAATGTTGTTGAGAGCAGTAGCAACACTTTTATAGTTTTATCTTTCAAAAAAGCCGCGGTAGCAAGGATTATCTACACATATTGAGCAGCTCATGTTATAGACAGAAGCATGCTACATGGCAGACCAATCCAATCTCATCTCTCGGCATGTCCAGCCCATCCATTATCTCAGCCAATCATGGCTAGCGGGAAGGTTCCTATCTTTTTCCGTGGCTAAACCAACTAGGCTCGTAATTTAACAATTGTATTCGTATTTACAGGTGGCATACAAGTTTGTTATTAAGGCACATGAACGTTAACATGTTCCAGAGGGCATTTCTGACAAAAAAAAAAAACGTTAAAATGCCTCTCCTGTGAAGTAGTGACGTGCGGCATACGCCTAGCTTCCTGTAACGGGTCACATTTGGTTGTAACTGTAATTTTATAGGCTATCAAGGGTGGCCAACCATCCTCCAGGATAGCCTTAAAGGGGCAGTGTTGTATTTTGAGACAGGCTTGAATATGCAAAGAAGCCAATAGGCAGAGTGTAGCCTACATTTTTGTCTGATTCTCTATGGTAAAAAAGATAGTAATGCATTTTATTTAGTATAGTGGTTCCTTGCATCATACAATGATGTAAAAATGGTGTTACAGACCAAATCAGTCCTACTTTTCCAAAGGACAAGTGGCAAAAAAAGTTAATGTCAAGCCCTGAATAGTATAATAATAGTATGTTAATGTAGAGGTAATGTCTCTATAGGCCAGTGATAGTGGAGATTCCCCACTTTGCTGCTCTGGGTCGAGGGGACCGGGAGCTGGTGGTTCTGCGCAGTGAGAACGGCTCTGTATGGAAGGAGCATCGTAATCGCTATGACGACGAGGTGCTGGAGACCATTTTGAATGGCATGGATGAAGGTCAGTGTAACAATGATAAATGTAATCCCCCTACAGCAAAGCCAGCTGCATCTTCATGCACTATCCTGTCTATCTAAGGACAGGCCATGCACATGTACCACACATTTAAGTAGTCTACAGTATATAATTTGAACAACAACGTTATACACACAAAAACATACTTAATGCACAAACCTAATCCATACGCCCCTCTCTCTGCCGCCCCTCCCTCAGACCTAGAGAGTCACGAGGAGTTGGAGAAGAAGAGAATCCGCCGTATCATCTCCACTGACTTCCCCCTCTACTTCGCTGTGGTGTCCCGCGTCCAGCAGGAGAGCGACCTAATTGGCCCAGAGGGAGGTCAGCTGACCAGTAACCTGGTCCCTCATGTCCAGGCCATCTTCCCTGAGACAGCGGTCACCAAGAGAGTTCGGCTGGGGCTGCAGGTGAGGAAGAGGATGAGGAAGATAAAGAGGAGGGGAGAGACCAGCAGAGATATGTTCAGCCGTTTCAGACACCTGACCCTCCTCTGGGTTCTGTCCTGCCTTTTTAAAGAGGACTTTATGGAAATGCAGGTTTTCAAGCAGGAGTGAATATTACTTTCTGCACTGCTCTTACAAAGAGCTGTCCCAGGACTGTATTCAATCAAGTTTGATTGAATGGGACATCTTGGCAGGTAGCTGCTCTCTTTAGCTTACTCAATCAGTGCTGTCTGCCCTGCCAAACAAGCAATGTTGGCACCACAGCAACAATGGCTAATGCATAAAACTGACTATGGCATATACACATAGAAACTGGCACTCAGGAATGCTGACTAACTCCATATACTGAAGCTGGATTAGTTTTCTTTTTCCATGATTGTGTTGTTTTATTTCTTGCTGAATCCATGGGTCCTATATCTCTTAATTGTTTGTATACTGTATTTGTCATATAGAATTTTAGCATGTATGAAAGTGTTTGCTTTGGTTCATTGTTGTTTTAATTTTTTTCTTTATCCAGCCTTTCTTCACACTTCAGTTCCCTGAGCTAAATCCTGCTACATTGACAAAGATGATGAACTGATATTCAAATTTGCATGTTACTTGGTTTTACGTGTGAGTATGATTGTGTGCACTGTTTATCCATCGGTTAGATATACAGTATGTTCAGGTAGGACTATGTATTATGTTGTCAGAATATGTGTGAGTTTGTCTTAATAATAGTTTGTTAACTATGCTCCGGAGGGCAAGTAATGTGATAAACGTATTCTGTGATATTTTTTCCTTACATTATTGTTCTTATTTTTGTCTCCCATTTTAATACATAACTTGTCCTTTCTCCTTTATCCCTTTCTCTTTTCTCTCACTCTTTCCCATCTCCCCTCTTTCCTCTCCCTCTTCAGGCTCAGCCAATCCCAGACGAGCTGCTGACTCGACAGCTTGGTAACCAAGCGACCTTCAGCCCAGTGGTCACGGTAGAGCCACGACGACGCAAGTTCCACCGGCCAATCGGATTACGTATCCCACTCCCCCCCTCTTGGAGGGAGAGTCCACGTGACGCTGGGCAGGGGGACACCACCAGCCTGCGCCTCCTCTGCAGTGTCATTGGTACAGTCCGGCGTAGAGTTGACTTTATACCCTTAACAACTGTTTCATGGCCAATAGCGTTCATTGCCAACATAAGTGAGTGTTAGGACAGGGGTTAAGGTGACAGAACTAGTGCTGACCAACAGAAAGCATCACGAGCCAAGCCAGTCAGTTTTATTACATTTACATTTAGGGGGACAAAGCAGGTCTCTGAGGGGAAAGAGAGAGAATGAGTAAGTGGAAGTGCATAAAAAGAGAGAGCTTAAACAGTTCTTTGTTTCCCAGGTGGAACAGCGCCTGCCCAATGGGAGGACATCACTGGCACCACCAAGCTGATGTACACCAACAACTGCGCCAACTTCACCACCAACGTCTCTGCAAGGTGTGTCCTAATTCACACTCACAACAGTCAGCCATGCACTCTCCTGTAGAGGTTATACAAAATGTATGAAGCAGAACACCCGTATACTATTTACCCAATGCATATAGCCATTTGTAACCTCATCCTGTGCCAAACCATATTGAGTTCCATCCACTGACGCTATGTAACACCCGACAATCCATTAACTGTACTCTTTAACACAACACAGATGCACACAAGCCACTCTCTCTATCGACTATCCCTCGCCCTTCTCTGTGCGTCATCTCTCCTCTCATCCTCTGCCCAGGTTCTGGCTGACAGACTGCCCTCGCACGGCCGAGGCGGTGACCTTCGCCAACCTGCTGTACCGGGAGCTGATGGCCGTGCCCTATATGGCCAAGTTTGTGATATTCGCCAAAATGAACGAGGCGCGCGAGGGTCGCCTACGCTGCTACTGCATGACCGACGACAAGATGGACAAAACTCTGGAGCTGCACGAGAACTTCAGCGAGGTGGCACGGAGCAGGGATATAGAGGTCAGCAGGGGGCAAGGGTCAGGGGTCAGGGGAGAGGGGTTTAGTGTGTGTATCAGTAGGTTCTACTGTCTTTTAAATATGTTCACATAACTCAGACATTTGTTTAAATAATCCATTGAAGTCAATGGAAGATTTTTCTCCCCTGACTCTCCTTCGACCCCTAAGGTGATGGAGGGCATGCCGTTGCACCTGGAGTGCTCTGGGAACCTGGTGCCTGTGAGGAAGGCCACTCAGCAGCCACGTAGCTTCAGCTTCCAAGCCTTCAGAGATAACAGACTGCCTGTCTCGGTCAAGGTCCGTCTCCCACTCATTCTCGATATTTTCCCATAGGAATTGTGATTGTCGATTTAATGGAAATGTCCATCTGTCAGTCAGTCTGTTTTATTGCTTCCAGGACATGTCAGTCTGTCAAACTGTCTGTTTATGTATTTAACATGTTAGTCAGACAGGTTTTGTGAATCAACAGTCGGTCGGTCGACAGTCAGTCGGTCTTTCGATCCAGTCTACATGTCTGTGTGTCCATCTGTCCCGTCCATCTATCTCTTTACCTTTTTATATGTTCATTACAATCATTGTGTACCTTCGCCCATCTCTATCACTCCATCTCTCCAGCTGTTTCAAATCTTGCGATTTTGAAATATATTTTCAGTCTATCTTTCTCTTCTTGTTTAACTGTGTTGAGTTCCAACCAACACTTCTCTATCACATACACCATGTCTCTCTATCTGTGTGGCTGTCTGTGTTTCTCTCCATTTGTGTGTCTGTAGTTTGTTTCTGTGTGTTTGTCTACCAATAAATCTGTCTGTGTCATCTGTATGTCTGTCTGTGTGGCTTTGAGTGTGTGTGACGTGCGCTTCTGTCTCAGTCAGTCTCAGACGAGTGTTTTGTGAAGTATTCTCCACAGTGGTGTACCTACCTACTCTCCCTAGATGTAACTGTGTGCACGTCCTTTAACTCTTTCACCTTCTTGCCTGCCTGCCAATCTTGCGGCCTGCCTGTCTGTATGTCTGTCTCACTGTCTCTCTTTCTTTCTCTCACGGTCTCTGTTACTGTCTGATCTGACAGACGCCCAGGTAAATGTGCAGGTAAATCTCTCTCTCTCGCCTGCCTATGGACTGCTTCCATCCCTTCCCCCCTGTGTTTCTGCTCGACAGACCCACCACACTGCAGGTTGTCTAATTCCCCCTTTGCTCTGTTCTTCTTCCCCCTCGCTTTTTTCCCCCCATTCTTTTTCACCCCTCCTCTTTATCCTTCATATCTGTTCCTCTTACCTCTTCTTACCTCTGTCATTCTCTCGTGTCTCTCCTCCTCGAATCCACCTCTTCTGGTTTTCTCTATCTATCTTTCTATCTTTCTATCTTTCTATCTTTCTATCTTTCTATCTTTCTATCTTTCAGGTCAGAGACAGCAATAAGGAGGCCTCTGGGTTCCTTTCTTTCCTACGGAAGTCTACCAAGTATGAGGACTCTCAGCATGTGCTGTGTAACCTCAACATTACCATGCCACCCTGTGTCAAGGTAAACACTCATGAATATACACACACACACATACATACATACTGTACATACACACGCACGCCAAACCACTCGCTCACATTCAGAATTCCCACGTAGTGACTCTCAAACATACTTAGAACCACTCATATACATGTATCTCTCTCTCACAAACAGTCTCTCATACAGTGAGGGAAAAAAGTATTTGATCCCCTGCTGATTTTGTATGTTTGCCCACTGACAAAGATTTGATCAGCCTATAATTTTAATGGTAGGTTTATTTGAACAGTGAGAGACTGAATAACAACAAAAAAATCCAGAAAAACGCATGTCAGAAATGTTATAAGTTGAGTTGCATTTTAATGAGGGAAATAAGTATTTGACCCCTCTGCAAAACATGACTTAGTACTTGGTGGCAAAACCCTTGTTGACAATCACAGAGGTTAGACGTTTCTTGTAGTTGACCACCAGGTTTGCACACATCTCAGGAGGGATTTTGTCCCACTCCTCTTTGCAGATCTTCTCCAAGTCATTAAGGTTTTGAGGCTGACGTTTGGCAACTCGAACCTTCAGCTCCCTCCACAGATGTTCTATGGGATTAAGGTCTGGAGACTGGCTAGGCCACTCCAGGACCTTAATGTGCTTCTTCTTTAGCCACTCCTTTGTTGCCTTGGCTGTGTGTTTGGGGTCATTTTCATGCTGGAATACACATCCACGACCCAGGTTCTCACCCAAGATTTGACGGTACATGGCCCCGTCCATCATCCCTTTGATGCGGTGAAGTTGTCCTGTCCCCTTAGCAGAGAAACACCCCCAAAGCATAATGTTTCCACCTCCATGTTTGACGGTGGGGATGGTGTTCTTGGGGTCATAGGCAGCATTTCTCCTTCTCCAAACACGGCGAGTTGAGTTGATGCCAAAGAGCTCGATTTTGGTCTCATCTGACCACAACACTTTCACCCAGTTCTCCTCTGAATCATTCAGATGTTCATTGGCAAACTTCAGAGGGCCCTGTATATGTGCTTTCTTGAGCAGGGGGACCTTGCGGGCGCTGCAGGATTTCAGTCCTTCACGGCATAGTGTGTTGCCAATTGTTTTCTTGGTGACTATGGTCCCAGCTGCCTTGAGATCATTGACAAGATCCTCCCTTGTAGTTCTGGGCTGATTCCTCACCATTCTCATGATCATTGCAACTCCACGAGGTGAGATCTTGCATGGAGCCCCAGGCCGAGGGAGATTGATAGTTATTTTGTGTTTCTTCCATTTGCAAATAATCGTACCAACTGTTGTCACCTTCTCACCAAGCTGCTTGGCGATGGTCTTGTAGCCCATTCCAGCCTTGTGTAGGTCTACAATCTTGTCCCTGACATCCTTGGAGAGCTCTTTGGTCTTGGCCATGGTGGAGAGTTTGGAATCTGATTGATTGATTGCTTCTGTGGACAGGTGTCTTTTATACAGGTAACAAGCTGAGATTAGGAGCACTCCCTTTAAGAGTGTGCTCCTAATTTCAGATCGTTACATTTTTACATTTACATTTTAGTCATTTAGCAGACGCTCTTATCCAGAGCGACTTACAGTTAGTGAGTGCATACATTTTTTCATACTGGCCCCCGGTGAGAATCGAACCCACAACCCTGGCGTTGCAAATGCCATGCTCTACCAACTGAGCTACACGGGGCCCTGTATAAAAGACACCTGGGAGCCAGAAATCTTTCTGATTGAGAGGGGGTCAAATACTTATTTCCCTCATTAAAATGCAAATCAATTTATAACATTTTTGACATGTGTTTTTCAAGATTTTTTGTTGTTATTCTGTCTCTCACAGTTCAAATAATCCTACCATTAAAATTATAGACTGATCATTTCTTTGTCAGTGGGCAAACGTACAAAATCAGCAGGGGATCAAATAGTTTTTTCCCTCACTGTACACCCACTAAACTACTCACATGCAACCTCTTTCAACCCTTCTAAACCACTCTCCACTACCAACATTACACACTCACAACCCCTCTTAACCTTGCCAATACAGAAATATATTACTTCCGTTCTACATTAGCAGATATGATTACAGTCATTAATTTAATGGAAATTATGAATGGGGTGTTTTTCTGCTTTAATGTTGCTGCCGGTTGATTGGTTCTGTCTGCACCTTCCTCAGCTGATGAATGATCAGTTGAACTTTGAAGGCTTAAAAAAGACCAACATGAAATACAGACTGTAAGAGATACCGTATCTAAAGAGAGTTTTAAAAGCAAAGATTAACCGAATATTTAGATGCTCTGCTACAAGTTCCACCATCCCAGTGCTATTTTAAGCAATTTTTTAACATCTCAAATTCAGTTTTATTTCCACTAAGATAGTACAGTACAAAGTAATAGTCACAAAAGCAGCATAGATACAAGAAACCTAATTCAAACATATCCTTAGACAACCTTGGAAGAAGTTGCTTGTATTTCAGAGAAAGTAGCCATATTTAGTCAGTTATATGTGTGTGCTTTTGAGTCTGTGTCCCTTGTGTGTGGTCCAGGTTGTGGGGAGTGAGGAGCGCAGGCGAACTCTGACCCCGTTGGCCCTGAGGGAGCGCTACAGCGCGCTGAACGAGCCCGGTCTGGGTAAGTCATACCATGCCTGTTCAGAAGCCCTCTCCCCGCTATACAGGAGGAGACAGAGCCTGAATGTTGCACCCCTTCTCCCCTGCTTCCCAGTCTACTACTCTCTCTATCTCGTGCACGCATGAGCCTTGGATGCACTGCTCTACTACGCCCCATAATACACAGCAGTGTGATGATGGCGCCATATTGATTATGTGCCAAAGATTAGCTAATACGTACACATCCAAACAGCTCCATGGAAAACTATAACCCTTCCAGAGTTCTGGTAACATTAGTACTGAATGACCTGTTATGGTTTGCATGGCGCTGGTGCTGGTCGCTCCACTGCGAGTCCTGTTAGCATGGCGGATATTTAGCATTTAGCTTAGTGCTGGGAATGGGCGGGTCCTCGCAGTGGAGCCAGACAGAGGAGCCCTCTGTTTGGCCCATGGTAGATGAGCGAAGAAAGGAAGGAGTGCTCATTGGTTACATGGTGAAAATGAGGGCAGGGCCTTTTCTGTCTATCTAAGCACAGCGCTGCTGCCTTGCACCCCAGTTCCCCATGATTATGTTGCCCTAACAGAATGGACTGGTGTCTGAATGAATGCCTCCAATACTCTACCTACCTCTAAACTACCCTGCCTATAGTCTGCTAACACACATGGATCGTATTGGCAAAAACACTATACTCTGTGGGTAATGTGTCAAGGTAAGTTTGCTATTATCTCTTTTAATAGCAACTGATTTTAGTGGGTTTGATATGTTGGGTATTTTGGTGGTTAGTTTGGTCTCCTTTATTGAGTAACATGGAAAATTGTGTAAAAATGTTAGTTGTTGTGCTATACTGTTTATCCAGTTTACGGTGTTCAGTTCTGTAGTCGGGTTTGAGTAATTCATTTGCAGTAGATGTTCTGAGTCAGACACAGTTGTACTTTGACTGTGTAAAGTATATTTAGTTCTGAGACTGTTCTGTTTCTGAATTTGTCTTTTTTTTTTACAGTGAATGCCATGGAGAGGACCGAGCTCAAGATCTCCCTCATATCTGAACAGCTGGGCTTGAGCTGGGCAGGTCAGTGCTCCTGTACATGAGTGACTACTGGATACAGTCTACTATATGTGGTAAAATAAACGTACATATGGATATGATTTACTTAATTATTTATTCTCTCTCTCAGAGTTGGCACGGGAGCTACATTTTGGTGTGGATGACGTTAACAGGATCAGGGTGGAGAATCCTAACTCGCTCCTGGACCAGAGTTCAGCCCTGCTCAATCTGTGGGCCGGCCGAGAGGGCAAGAGGGCCAAGAGTGAGTCTGTCTGTCTGTCTCTGTCTGGCTGGCTGGCTGTCTCTCTGTCTGTTTGTCTGTCTGTCTCTCTGAGTCTGTGTCTTACTACAGTCCCCCAGCACAATTCTCTGCATTCCTTTCCTTATTTTCTGCCCCCTCTCTCTCCTTTCCTCTTTCCCTCTGTCAGTGGAGAGTCTGTATGGGGCTCTGAAAAACATTGACCGTTCAGACATTGTGAGTTCAGTGGAGGGCCAGCCACAGGCAGAGGCCGGGGCCTCAGAGGAGGGGGCCTGCAGACTGGCCGACCGCGACTCCACCCTGCTCTCCCCCAGTGTTATCAATGGTAAGAGACACATACACAGAGATGTGCACGCACGTGCACACACACACACACACACACACACACACACACATACAGGTGCACTCACACACACACTCACACACACACACACATTCCACCAATGTAATCAGTAGTATGAAAATACCATACCTGCCCCTAGTAATGTCAATGGTGAAAACAAGATCAATGAGAAGACCAATACTCTTCCCAAGTGTATGGGTAACACAGATTGAACCTTATCTCTGTTGCTCCACAAGAGATCACGGACACAGGTCATCCACCTGTAGTCTACAAGCCACGAGTTATTAGGCACCCATTTTTCAGAAGGGGTAAGTGGGCTGCATGGTTGATTTCTTCTGATGATTCTCAAAGGATTTTGAGTCACGTCTGAGGGATGGTGCGATTTCCACCATAACCCAGTGATATGTGAGCATGTAATGTGAGCATTTCCTTACTGCATTTTGGTGACAACCATCATTTCAGTTTCACTGTTCTGACACCTCATGCTTTAGGCCTGAACATGATGGTTCTCACATGACATCATAGGAGATATGAGGATAAAACCTCAAATAAACACAACTTGAAGACAGATGTCATTTGAAATGACAGTTCTACACATTGAGTTAATTAGGACAGACTAAAATATACATTTTACCTCTGTGTTTAAGTTTTAGTCTAGTATATGGATGAGTCGGATGTATGTGTGTGTGTGCGCACGTGGGGGGGGTGGATGAACACTAAGTGGCACTAGTACACAGTTTGTGTGCTCTGGGCCTCCATACCTTGCTCCTTTGTTATTCCCCTCTGTCTCTCCTAGATCTGTCCCTCTTTCTCTCTGTGTCTGTGACATGTCATATCTGCTACCCAGCCGCCCTTCTCTTCCTCCTCCTCACAGCTCTTCCTCTCCGACCTCTGACCTCATATTGACCTCATGTTGACCTCTGGGCCTCTCCTCTCTCCTGTCATCTTATTTTCCCGTGCTCCCGTGTTCAGTCGAGCGGGGACCCTCTCCTCCTCTCTCGATGTAGATCTGTGTCTATGCATGTGCATGCTGCCTGCCTCGCTGTTCCTCTCTCTGTGGCTCGCATCAGCGAAAAGTGTCTTTCTCTAGGTCTGGGAGGGTCAGTGTTGAGGTGGGGTGGAGGGGTATCAAAATAAAGGTCTTGCTATCAAAATAAAAGTTTGCTGTTTTGGAATAAGAACTATGTATTTGCATGGCATGCTTTCTTTATGACTATTTCCTTATGCGTATTTTACTTTTTCTTGTTTCTCTGCTTTTTGTCGAACTTAAATGCTGTATTAACTCCTTAAATCTCAATGGGTTTTCTGTGAATTCTATGGTGTTGGTTTTATGCTAGGCTGTAACCCATGGTTGATCGAACAGCACATAATTTTCTCAAAATAATGTAGCTGTGACATGACAGCTTTGTCATTAAGACAATCTTGTCGTAATGTTACAGATACATTGTTAGAATGTTATGTACCAGCTAGTGTGTTCGATGGTGTGGTGTGGTGGAGTGTGTGTGCCTGGGTGTGTGTGTTCGTACAGTGACCTGTGAACTGTCGGTGTGTTTTTATGTGTCTCTGTATGTTTGCGTGTGTGTTGTTCATAGGTGGATAGTGCTGTGCATTGTATTGTGAGTTTGTGTGTTTGTAGATTGACAATCTATGTGGAGTTGTTGTGCTTCACTATGTGTTGTAATGTTAGTTTTACACTTTTGTCTTTAAATTGGGAGGTACAGTAAGGACTAACCCAGATAAACCATCATCATTCCAACTCATTTGTTCAACATCCGTTTAATTCAAAACACATCTATACTCCTCATCATCCTCACCTCTACTGTCTCTGTACTGTACCATCACTATACCATCCCAGAGACACACATTCACACTCACATACACTAACACGCACACTAACAGACTTTTACAGTTACACTATTCTCCATAGGCATCACCACTCTGAAAGAAATAAAGCCAAACTTCATTCATTAGTCCAGTGTCCATGAACACTTCAGTTCCTTCTCCAACTTATTACCACATTACAACATACTCATTACCACCTACAACACAGACTCTCAAGAGATAAATATACAAAGAAGTCACACCGAATGATTAATTAACAGTAATTTCGATCCGAATGTGCATATTGTCCAAACAGATACGCAAGGTACAGTGGGGGAAAAAAGTATTTAGTCAGCCACCAATTGTGCAAGTTCTCCCACTTAAAAAGATGAGAGAGGCCTGTAATTTTCATCATAGGTACACGTCAACTATGACAGACAAAATGAGATTTTTTCCCCCAGATAATCTCATTGTAGGATTTTTTATGATTTTATTTGCAAATGATGGTGGAAAATAAGTATTTGGTCAATAACAAATGTTTCTCAATACTTTGTTATTTACCCTTTGTTGGCAATGACACAGGTCAAACGTTTTCTGTAAGTCTTCACAAGGTTTTCACACACTGTTGCTGGTATTTTGGCCCATTCCTCCATGCAGATCTCCTCTAGAGCAGTGATGTTTTGGGGCTGTCGCTGGGCAAAACGGACTTTCAACTCCCTCCAAAGATTTTCTATGGGGCTGAGATCTGGAGACTGGCTAGGCCACTCCAGGACCTTGAAATGCTTCTTATGAAGCCACTCCTTCATTGCCCGGGCGGTGTGTTTGGGATCATTGTCATGCTGAAAGACCCAGCCACGTTTCATCTTCAATGCCCTTGCTGATGGAAGGAGGTTTTCACTCAAAATCTCACGATACATGGCCCCATTCATTCTTTCCTTTACACCAGGGTTCTTCAATTCCGGTCCTGGAGGGCCGAGACACCTCTGTTTTTCATCCTCTCCTTCTAATCAGGGGCTAATTCAGACCTGGGACACCAGGTGAGTGCAATTAACTACCAGGTAGAAATAAAAAACAGAAGTGTTTCGGCCCTCCAGGACCGGAATTGAAGAACCCTGCTTTACACGGATCAGTCGTCCTGGTCCCTTTGCAGAAAAACTGCCCCAAAGCATGATGTTTCCACCCCCATGCTTCACAGTAGGTATGGTGTTCTTTGGATGCAACTCAGCATTCTTTGTCCTCCAAACACGACGAGTTGAGTTTTTACCAAAAAGTTATATTTTGGTTTCATCTGACCATATGACATTCTCCCAATCCTCTTCTGGATCATTCAAATGCACTCTAGCAAACTTCAGACGGGCCTGGACATGTACTGGCTTAAGCAGGGGGACACGTCTGGCACTGCAGGATTTGAGTCCCTGGCGGCGTAGTGTGTTACTGATGGTAGGCTTTGTTACTTTGGTCCCAGCTCTCTGCAGGTCATTCATTAGATCCCCCGTGTGGTTCTGGGATTTTTGCTCACCGTTCTTGTGATCATTTTGACCCCACGGGGTGAGATCTTGCGTGGAGCCCCAGATCGAGGGAGATTATCAGTGGTCTTGTATGTCTTCCATTTCCTAATAATTGCTCCCACAGTTGATTTCTTCAAACCAAGCTGCTTACCTATTGCAGATTCAGTCTTCCCAGCCTGGTGCAGGTCTACAATTTTGTTTCTGGTGTCCTTTGACAGCTCTTTGGTCTTGGCCATAGTGGAGTTTGGAGTGTGACTGTTTGAGGTTGTGGACAGGTGTCTTTTATACTGATAACAAGTTCAAACAGGTGCCATTAATACAGGTAACGAGTGGAGGACAGAGGAGCCTCTTAAAGAAGAAGTTACAGGTCTGTGAGAGCCAGAAATCTTGCTTGTTTGTAGGTGACCAAATAATTATTTTCCACCATCATTTGCAAATAAATTCATTAAAAATCCTACAATGTGATGTTCTGGAATTTTTTTCCTCAATTTGTCTGTCATAGTTGACGTGTACCTATGATGAAAATTACAGGCCTCTCATCTTTTTAAGTGGGAGAACTTGCACAATTGGTGGCTGACTAAATACTTTTTTTCCCCACTGTGTGTATATATATATATATATATATATATATATATATATATAATTTGCGAGAAAAAAACACATATGGGGGATTGGAAGTGATGCAGACAATTACATTGATGGAAGTTACAATCTATCTGAAATATTAAAGCTGATCTACCCCCTAAAAAAAATTAACAAATAAAAAAGTCACACCGAAAGGCTTTTAAGATGGACAGAACAGAGAAAGACAACCATGATGATAGGAGACGGACAGACACACAGACAGGAACTTACGAGCTGAAATATGGGCTCTATTTACATCTTTGCCTAGAATTAGAAACTCAAATAAAAGCATATTTATACAGACATATAGATCAGTAAATCTAACTAATTTCACAACATAAACCTATTTTTGGAAGATGTTCTGGTAAAATTGTGTTTGTATATGTTCAGTATGTGTGTGTATGAGTTCTCTGAGTGTGTGTTGAATGTGTGTGTCCTGTTTGAGTATGTATTATGTGTGTGTGTGCCTGTGTGTGTGCACTTGTGCGTGAGTGCAAGTGCAAGTAACTTGTAATTTTCTCAGCAGAATCTGCAGCTTCCTGACCCTCTCACTTGTGATTTGGTTTGGAACAATAATGGAATTTTGTATCTCATTGATAATAGTATCAAAATTTAAATGTATTTATCAAGATAATAGATATTGAAGAGGCACTATATCAGGAAGGTGGACATGTTTAAATGTAAATGTTGTTGCCAATAGCTAATTGAAAACAATGAAAATGATATTGCAATTAACACTGGACACACTTTAATTCAATATTACAGGTATCATTGAACATGCGTATCATGATAATTTGGTAGTATTGATTATCGTGCCAACCCAACTGACCCCAAACACCCCACTCACCTGCTCTCTATTCCTATCTTGGATTACAGTTTCAACTGCAACTGCGCTTTCTTACTTATTAAGAAACCCTTCTAACACTTCACCCCTTTCCCACAGACAATGGACAAGACTCCATTTCTAACCCCGTATTCCCTATATAAGACCTGCTACTCTCAGGGTGAAAATCAAGCTGTGTCCCAATACTGTAAAACTGCTTCCTTCCATGCATCCTCTCCATCAGAACCACTGACAGATCACTAGATCAGTGGTCAGCAAAAATCAGTGTTTTTCATGGAAAGTGAGACAATGCAAGACTAAACACTGGGAAAGAGATTTTTTCAGTACTACCAATTCCAAGAATGTGCCAGTGAGTGTGTGTGCCTCCTTGGAACTGGAAGTAGTGAAAACAAATCTAGTCACTTTCTCTTTCCCAGCATATTGTGACACAGGACTGAGCCCCACTGTTTCCTATAGGGCTGAGAAACAGTCCCACTACTCCCACATCCCTCCCCTCCCCTAACTCCCCCATACCTGTGCCTGCGTGGTGTTAGTCTCCCTCTCTCTTTATCTCACCTCCCTCCCAGGTTACGGGCTGGTGCAGGAGGAGCTGCTCTCCCCGGCCTCCATGCTGTACAGCCTGCCCTCTCCGCTGGGCGCTGAGCCCTACTGGCAGGAGGTCTCCAGCCTGGAGTGTGCCCCAATCGCCACCACCGAAGAAGACATCCTGATGGAGATGTCTGACGTGCAGGTGTGGCCCTCGGGTGTCAGCCCCTCCCTGGTCACAGTGGAGGACTCATCCCTGGATGGCAGCAGCCGGGCTGACGACTCAGAGGGGGCCACCCTGTCCCTGCCCTTCAGCCTGGGGCGCCCCAGCAGTGGGGCCAGCGGGGCCAGTGGCTCCATCATGGAGCTGGAGGAAGAGGAAGGGGAGGTAGAGGAGATGCGACAGGAGCCGGCAGACAGGGACAGGGTGAGGGCCAGCGGCGCCGTGCCAAAGGTCAACCTGAATGGCCAGCTGGGAGGTCAGAGGTCGGAGGGCAGGAGGGTGGAGGTAGCAGCGTCAGTGGCGGGCAGCAGTGTGACTGGAGGAGGAGGAGTAGGGCAGAGTTCAGAGGAAGGGCTTTCTGTTGTTTCAGGACAGCAGGTCTACGCCCAGCTGTGTGAGATGTCAGGACTGAGCCGAACCATGGAGCACAACGGAGACAACAGGTGAGACTAAGTCAGGGGTTCAGACTGGTCAGGTCAGACAGTCCTGCTCTCAACCTTATTCTCTGTATGTGTGTACTAAATCCATACTCAATACTCAATCCATTAATCCATTAGGACATTCTCTTTTCGTGTATTTTGTCTGTCTGTCTTGTTCTCTTTCCTACTCGCACCTCTGTCTCTGTCGCTCTGTCTGTCTGCTCCTCTGTCCACTCCGTCTCTCTGTCCCTGTCTCCTCTCCCCGTCTCTCTCAGGGTGGTGGGAGGCGGTGCATTCCAGCCGTACCTACCCGACAAGGACTCCCTGCATGGCTGGGCGGGGTCGCAGACACCCAGGCTTCCCCGGCAGAGTGTGGAGACGCTGATGATGTTACCGGGGTCACGCGTAGCCCAGGAGGCTCTCTTGACGCCGGTGTGTGACATGGGGCATGCTGTGCAGGCAACTGTTTGGCACGCAGCCCTTTGACAAGGGGCTGGGCTTCTTTCATCAGGAGGCGGGGCCCCGGGCCTGGGAGCAGGAGCGGAGGCGGGGCCAGGTCAGGTTTTCACGCCGACTGACCACCTGCTGCTTCCTGTGCCTGGAGGAGGGACTTCCTGTCCATGCCTGCGATAGATAGGACAATCTTTTAATTTGGTTTTAATCATGAAAATTCCAACCATCAAAATATTTTTGATGTTATGTTTTTGATGTATCATCACCTGAAATTAGGTTAATGGGGCAAAGTTGTGTTGTGTGGTTTGTAAACCTGTGTCCTAATGTCATTTTGTTAATTTCATGTGTTATATCCTGATGTTTTGACACAGATTAATGTTGATAAAGAGGACTATGCTGTTGAGTTTCTGGCTGAGGAGCAGTTTGTGGACGAACATGGAAAAGTCGTCACTAGAAATGTTAGTTTGTCTTCTTCTGCATAACTATTTCTCCCACAAATAGACTCACACACTCACAAATAGACACATACAAACACACATACACACACAAATGCTTACAAATACACATCACTTAGATAAGTGTTAACTCCTTTGAGTCTTTTCTCCTACCCTGCTCCCTCCCTCCTTGCTGGACTGTAGGTGGGGGTGGATGTGAGGAAGGGGGCTCAGTCAGTGAAGCGCACCAGTCTGCGGAGAGTAAAACACTGAAACACACATACCCAGTCCTCAAGGTACAGGACACACTTGTGTATATTCCAGGGCTTGGATAGATGCTTTAATAAGTATATATCAGACCCTGGTCAACCAGAGAGGGTTGAAGTTAAACTGGCTAATGTTAATTACAACCCCAGCACACTACTCCCTTGCAATAATGTTATAAAGTGAAAGATTAAAGAATCTTTGTCTGACAGCTCTCATCAGAGCATGTATGTGTACATAACATTCCACCACTTCTGAATGAGAATACATCACCTGTTATTTTTAGGTGCTGTTCATTTTTTATTTAATCAGTTGATTCATTGGTTTAATAGATTGTGACTTCATCATATTGTCTGGCTACCTATGTCCCTCTCTTTAAATGTGATGAGATTGTAGTAGTTAAAAACAATTCCCTTTTTACTGAAATCATTTTCTTCTCTGTCCCCTAGGACCGGACATCCACTGCCAAACCATCCTCCACAAACACAAAGCCAGGTGACAGAGGAAAACAAGGAAAAGATTGAGAGGAGAAGAGGGAACAAAGACTGAAAGAAAGACTAAGATCTGCAAACAACAAAATACAAACACAAAATAATCTGCAGAATGACCCTGGAGTTCCACAACAAGAGGAAAAGAGACTGAGATCTACTTGTAGTTTTGTAAAAAGAAAAGAAAAAGAAAAGGATACTAAACTAGAGTAGGGCATGATTTTTTTTCTATGAAAAACATGAGAAAATCCAACCCCCCAAAAATGCAACAAAAGAGTGCTTCCTGTCAACTGTAATCGCATGATTGACTGATGGTGCATGACCTTTGAACTGTCATTATCTACAAACTGAAGGGGTACAAGGTACAGGGCCAACCCAGGACTGGGTCAGGGGTGAGTTTAAGGACACTTTTCCCCTACAAAGGAGCAGTTTGTGTTAGCAAGTTGAGTCTTGTAACACTACAGCCAAAAAAGCAACAGTATTTTTTTCCCACAACTGATTGGTACGATACAGCGAAGCCAATGCTGAGCCTACCAATGCTTCATTTACTTGGACCCTATTTCCCTGTTATTCTATGTGATAGATGCTCTATGCTTTGTGGATGTTTGTCTGTGTGTCTGTATGTGTACCTCTACTGCATGTGTTCTCTTGCTTCAGGCTTGGCACTGAGCCGTGTCCTGGTTGGTCGGTACTCCTGTGATGTCACAGCATGCTCAGTGTGGGAATGAGAAAGCCACTGTTCTCCCCTGCTCGTGAGTGTGTCTGCGTGTGCCGTCTTTCCTTTGTGAATGCGCTTCTCGTGTTTCTTTAGCACTGTCCACCCCAGTTCCGCTTTGTCTGACTTTGATAGGGAATCACTTTCTCCCCGTTTTATTCAGACAAAGGGATTGTTTTTCCAGATAGGGTTGGTTGATTGATAGCATTGCGTGGCAGCCAGTGGACTCAACACATCCCCGATTTACAGTAGCATGATGTCCCCTTCCCCTCCGCAATGTTGACACCACACTCCTCTCCATCAACTCCTGTAGCTCCAACTTATGTCTCTAGCTAATCAGCTTCCTCCTTTGATCTCTCTCTCTCTCGCTCTCTCTCTCTCTCTGTCTTTCTCTCTCATTCTCTCTGTTTGCTTTGGCTGTAGCACCTCATGGCTTCGTTCTGTTATGATTCACATTAGATTGTGGTTTCGGTTTTAGGGGGTGAAGCAGATAGGGGCATAATGATCAGTGTGGAGAATCATATTCATGGGAAAGAGATGGAGGTATATGTGGAAGTTTAGATTAGATGCTAGAGACTAGCATAGCTAATCAAGTAAGGACAGACTGACAGATAGCACTGTGATCGCCCAACTTAACACTGACCCCTGAGCCCATGTACCCTGTACTGTGAACTTACACACACCCACCCACCCACACACACACACCTCATACATGCATGTGTGTGTGTGTGTGTATATGTATGTATGTATATACAGTATGTGTACAGTGGGTGGGTGGGTGTTCTGTATCAGCACATTATGGTAGCATTAAAAACATTTCTCTCTCTTGCATGTATACAAAAGGTACAATCCAAGACAGTATGCAAACGGTTTTCCCCTCATAAATGTAATCCTTTCAATGCATTCACCATTACCATTCAACAACGGTATCTCCTGAGTTCCATTGACCTTGATGTTGTTGTATTAGTGTGGTGGCACTCCCACCTGGTGTCATAAAGAGGTATCACAGACTAGATAACGGTTGTAGCAGCAGCAGCTGGGGGGCAGGAAATGTTTAGGAAAATGGTTTGGTCCATCACTTAACGTAGCAGATATTATCAAGGATATGCTAACTTCATCCATTGCATCTTGGGAATGAATCTCTCATGGTAGCACTCATTTACTGAGAAAAATATAATATGTATCATAACCACTGTAACTGGAGTAAAAAAAAGACACAGAATTTTGTATTTGTATTTATTATGGATCCCCATTAGCTGCTGCCAAGGCAGCAGCTACTCTTCCTGGGGTCCAGCAAAATGAAGGCAGTTATATACCATTTAAAATATTACAATACATTTCACAACAGATTTCTCAACACATTAAGTGTGTGCCCTCAGGCCACTACTGTACTACCACATATCTACAACACAAAATCCATGTGTACATGTGTGTATAGTGCATATGTTATCATGTGTGTGCCTGTTTGTGTGTGTGTGTCCACAGTCCCCGCTGTTTTCTTTTATCTGATTTTACTGCATGCATGAGTTCCATGTAGTACTGTGCGCCTCCCATAGTCTGTTCTGGACTTTGGGACTGTGAAGAGACCTCTGGTGGCATGTCTTGTGAGGTATGCATGGGTGTCAGACTGTGTGCTAGTAGTTTAAACAGACAGCTCGGTGCATTCAACATGTCAATACTTTTCAAAAATACAAGTAGTGATGAAGTCAATCTCTCCTCTACTTTGAGCCAAGAGAGATTGACATGCATATTATTAATGTTAGCTCTCCGTGTATATTTAAGGGCCAGCCGTGCTGCCCTGTTCTGGGCCAGTTGTAATTTTCCTGTCCCTCTTTGTAGCACCTAACCACACGACTAGACAGTAGTCCAGGAGCAACAAAACTAGGCCCTGTAGGACCTGCCTTGTTGATAGCAATGTTAAGAAAGCAGAGCAGAGCTCTATTATGGACAGACCTCTCCCCATCTTAGCTATTGCTGCGTCAATATGTTTTGACCATGACAGTTTACAATCCTGGGTTACTCCAAGCAATTTAGTCTTCACAACTTTCTCAATTTCCACATTATCCATTACAAGATTGAATTGAGGTTTAGGGTTTAGTGAATGATTTGTCCCAAATACAATGCTTTTAGTTTTTAGTTTTTTTTTTACTTTGTTCTTGCCACCCATTCTGAAACTGTCTGCAGCTCTTTGTTAAGTGTTGCAGTGATTTCACTTGCTGTGGTAGCTGATGTGTATAGTGTTGAGTCATCAGCATACATAGACCACAGGCTTTACCCTTGAATTTGCGGCAGGTCATTAGTAAAGATTGAAAAAGATAAGGGGCCTAGACAGCTGCCTTGGGGAATGCTTGATGATTCTACCTGGATTATGTTGGAGAGGCTTCCATTAAAGAACACCCTCTATGTTCTGTTAGACAGGCAACTCTCGACCAACAATATAATGGGATGTAAAGCCATACATAACACATAATTTTTTTCAGCAGCAGATTATGATCGATATTGTCAAAAGCTGCACTGAAGTCTAACAAAACAGCTCCCACAATCTTTTTATTATCAATTTCTCTCAGCCAATCATCAGTCATTTGTGTAAGTGTCATATATGTTGAATGCCCTTCCATAAATGCGTGCTTAAAATCTGTTGTTACTGTGAAATCACATTGTATCTGGTCAAACACAATTTTCTAAAGTTTACTAAGGGTAACTGTTTGAGACAGTAAAGGGTGCTTTGCTATTCTTGGGTAGCGGAATGACTTTTGCTTTCCTCCAGGCCTGAGGGCACACACTTTCCTTTTGACGTAGATTGAAGAGATGGCAAATAGGAGTGGCAATATCGTCCCCTATCATCCTCAGTAATTTTCCATCCAAGTTGTCAGACCCAGGTGGCTTGTCATTGTTGATAGACAGCAATAATGTTTTCACCTCTTCCACATTCACTTTACGGAATTCAAAATTACAATGCTTGTCTTTCATAATTTGGTCAGTTATGCATGTGTAGGTTCAGAATTTGTTGTTGGCATGTCATGCTTAAGTTTGCTAATCTTGCCAATGAAAAAAATAATTAAAGTAGTTGGCGATATCAGTGGGTTTTGTGATGCATGAGCCATCTGATTTAATAAATGATGTAGCAGAGTTCGCAATTTTGCGCAAAATTTCATTTAAGGTGCTCCAAAGCTTTTTACTATCGTTCTTTATATAATTTAGCTTTGTTTCATAGTACAGTTTATTCTTCTTTTTGTTCAATTTAGTCACATGAATGACTGAGTGAATAGATTAGTAACACATCACAGACACATATTACCTGCCAATCAGTGCACATTAAAACCTAATCTGTTATGCCACATTTATCACATATAACTTATTGTTCACTCTTATTCCACTCAGGTTTCAGTTCTAGCAGGATCCCAGCTTTGCCCTGTTTTTGAGTTCAGAGCCCTCTTTAGAAAGACAACCATGGGTGTCAACATGAGTGCTGCGGAATCGGTAGGTTGGGGTGTAGGGTAGGAGACTGTATGGAGCTGTGTGTGTGTGTGTGTGTGTGGTGGAGGGGTCATGGGTTACAGGTGAGCTGCGTGATGTGGTTCTTTAGCCTCTACTCTCCAGGTCATGTAATATTTCTGTTTAAACAGCAGTGGAGCTGATTGACTTATGTTGCTGCTTTGGGTCTGAATAGGCTGATGATGAAGAAAAGTGAAACTCTCAATCAGCAATTGATAAGTCAATCAATGTATCAATCAGATTCTCCACAACAACAAGACACTGAGACCTGATATGGATGGAATATAGAGACCACAGTCCTGAAATGTATTTAAAATGGATGTTCAGCATGTTTGATGAGTCTCAGATTAAGGGGATATGTGTCTGTGGGTTTAGCGGTTTTAGATTCTTTAAGTTTCCAAGATCAAACTGAGCCGGTCCACAAGCCTTTGCACTGTGAGAACTGTAGACTCCACCTGTGTGTGTGTGTGTTTGTGTGTGTGTGTGTGTGTGTGTTCAAGAGGTTGATGGGAGGGGGGCACACAACATGAGAGGACATGTAAATTATAATGTATTTTAAAAGAGTATTGAACCATTTTAACTGTTGCAAAGAATAGAGATCACGTATACTCTTTTAGAATGGATACATGACAATATTAACGCAATATCATATTACTCTATACTAAGGAATGCAACTGCGCACATGCACAAAAAATGTTTTTATGAAAATATATGTATAAATATATTACAAAATCTATTGAATTAGAATGCTATGCACCCTTATAGAGTTGTTATGGATGTTCTTTAAGCATATTAACTGGACTATAGGAAAATGCCCACATCATGGGGAATGTAGAGGCTTTGTAGGTATTTCAACTTGTTTTCATTTCTTTTTTATTGTCATGGAGAGAGGAAAAACAAACATGAATATGTATACAAACCTTTGTTTCAATCAGATTCATTCTGACATGTATAGATCAGGGTTCCCCAACTGGCGGCCTGCGGGTGATTTGTATTTGCCCCCCAGTTTTCTGAGCCCAAAAAAAAGTGTATTTTTATTGTTGGTCATAAAAGACTGTAAAAACACCAGCAAATCAGCTCCAAATGATTTTAATTTAGGAAATCTGTTCCAAAGTATTCCCACACATAATACAGACAAAAGTTTGGACACACCTACTAATTCAAGGGTTTTTCTTTATTTTTACTATTTTCTAGAATAATTCTGTAGAATAATAGTGAAGACATCAAAACTATTAAATAACACACATGGAATCATGTACTAACCAAAAAAGTGTTAAACAAATATATTTTATATTTGAGATTCTTCAAATAGTCACCCTTTGCCTTCATGACAGCTTTGCACACTATTGGCGTTCTCTCAACCAGCTTCACCTGGAATGCTTTTCCAACAGGCTTGAAGGAATTCCCACATATGCTGAGCACTTGTTGGCTGCTTTTCCTTCACTCTGCCGTCCGACTCATCCCAAACCATCTCAATTTGGTTGAGGTCGGGGGATTGTGGAGGCCAGGTCATCTGATGCAGCACTCCTTCACTCTCCTTCTTGGTAAAATAGCCCTTACACAGCCTGGAGGTGTGTTGGGTCATCTTCCTGTTGAAAGACCAATGACAGTCCCACTTAGCCCAAACCAGATGGGATGGCGTATCGCTGCAGAATGCTTTGGTAGCCATGCTGGTTAAGTGTGCCTTGAATTCTAAATAAATCACAGACAGTGTCACCAGCAAAGCACCCCCACACCATAACACCTCCTCCTCCATGCTTTACGGTGGGAACTACACACGCGGAGATCAGCCGTTCACCCACACAGCGTCTCACAAAGACATGGCGGTTGGAACCAAAAATCTCAAATTTGGACTCCAGACCAAAGGACAAATTTCCACCAGTCTTATGTCCATTGCTCGTGTTTCTTGGCCCAAGCAGGTCTCTTCTTCTTATTGGTGTCCTTTAGTAGTGGTTTCCTTGCAGCAATTCGTCCATGAAGGCCTGATTCACACAGTCCCCTCTGAACAGTTGATGTTGAGATGTGTCTGTTACTTGAACTCTGTGAAGCATTTATTTGGCCTGGTAACTCTAATGAACTTATCCTCTGCAGCAGAGGTAACTCTGGGTCTTCCATTCCTGTGGCGGTCCTCTTGAGAGCCAGTTTCCTCATAGCGCTTGATGGTTTTTGCGACTGCACTTGAAGAAACTTTAAACGTTTTCTGTGTTGACTGACCTTCATGGCTTAAAGTAATGATGGACTGTCGTTTCTCTTTGCTTATTTGAGCTGTTCTTGCCCTAATATGGACTTGGTCTTTTACCAAATAGGGCTACCCCCCCACCCCACACACACACACACACCTTGTCACATCACAACTGATTGGCTCAAATGCATTAAGAAGGAAAAGAATTCCACAAATTAACTTTTAGGAAGCCACACCTGTTAATTGAAATGCATTCCAGGTCACTACCTCATGAAGCTGGTTGAGAGAATGCCAAGAGTGTGCAAAGCTGTCATTTAGGCAAAGGGTGGCTATTTGAAGAATCTCAAATATAATATATATTTTGATTTGTTTAACACTTTTTTCATTACTACATGATTCCCTATGTGTTATTTCATAGTTTTGATGTCTTCACTATTATTCTACAATGTAAAAATAAAGAAAAACCCTTGAATGAGTAGGTGTGTCCGAACTTTTGACTGGTAGTGTATGTGATCATATACAAATGTAAGCAAGGTTTGAAATTATTATGTTTTGGTCAAATATTATATTTGTTTGGGCTTCTTGTGGTCAATTTGCAGTCTACAAATTATTTTGTATTATGTTCCGGCCCCCTGACCATCCTCTCAAGAAACAATCGGCCCGCGGCTGAATCCTAGTTGATGATCCCTGGTATAGATCATCTACCGTGTACACCAGCTCCAACCATTTACAGAAATTAATAAAGAAAGATGTGAACATACCTGATGTGTTGTCTTATCCACTTTTTAATGTGTTTGAGAATCAAATGTAAATTGATGTACGTTTGTAAATGTAAATCTATGTGTATGTGTATAAAGCAGTGGCAGTCAGTGTCGTTTAAGATGAGGGAGGACAAATGTATTTTTTTTCATGAGCATGGCCTTATTTTTATTACAGCATATTGGATGACTGTCATTCATATTCCATTCACCCAGTTCAATATAACAGCGATAGGTTTAGGCTACTAAATGATACTCAAATTTTCTCTATACCCATCATGAGGTTGCTACAACCTAGCCTATGAATGAAAGTTTACAACTTAGGTGCACACAGGTCGAGAGAAAGATTTGAGGTGACAGACAGTGACACATTCAATGCCGCCTTGCACGCTCTTGCCTGCATCTAGCTAATATAGGGTGTAATCATTAGTCCAACAGTTGCAAACAAGAGTTTCTATTGGACAATTTCAGGTATGTTTATCCCTGTTTTGTTCCGTTTGCTTCCATTTAAGAAACATTTTTCAACAGAATTGGCGGAATGAATACACACCTGATCACGCGTAAACACAGTTCACTTTCATAGCAGCCACGTTGTATTCCTTCTCGCATCTATGCACTCTCCTCCTCTCACCTTTTCCCTTCACTTGTAGACTTCAATGCACAACACATCAGCTGTACGTGACCAGGAGAAAAAACATTTCCAAACCAAACCATATCATAACACAGCCTACATCGTTGTCACCATATTAGCTAAAGTAACGTCATAGTCAATAGAACTAACGCGTTAGTAAACCCGCTACAATCAACTAACTGGCTGAATAAGTTGACAACGGACTCCCTCAAGCTGTCGGGACTAACCCACAACGTTAGACACGGACACGAATGATCTGCTTGGCGTGTTGACACACTGATGGTTTGTTGTGGCCGAGTATTGGTGCTAAACCGTGTTATTGGATCCTGGCATGCTAGTTGGCTTTGGCATCATAGGACTAGGTGCCCTGGACGGTTTTCACGGAAGAATACTGTACCAAGTTAGCTAGCTGAATAAACAAAGTTAGTCTATTCCTAGAAAACATTGAACCGCTGTAGTCTACAACAATTATAATTTCTGAGGTGGAAGTTGGGAGAGTTATATTTGGGTGTTTCAGTGAAACGTAAGTGAGGGAGGCCCCGCTCTCTCGCTTTCCCAGATGTTTAGTTCATTTCATTCCGATCTCCTTTGCATTATTGTAGCCATTTTCTGTAGCCTGTCAACTATGCGTCTGTCTATCCCTGTTCTCTCCTCTCTGCACAGGCTATACAAACGCCTCACACCGCGTGGCTGCTTGTCACGCTCTTTTATGTTTCATGTTCGTTTTTTTCTTTTTACCTGTGTCTAGTTAGTCCCTTTTTTTCTCTCTTTTGTTAGTTCGGCTTTTGTCTTTTCAGTCCCCTGCCCCCCAGCACCCCGGCTTCTAACTGGTGGTCCCTGCACGCACGACCCACGTGGAGTTCCAGGTCTCCGGCAGCCTCTGGAACTGCCGTTCTGTGGCCAACAAGGCAGAGTTCATCTCAGCCTATGCTACCCTCCAGTCCCTCGACTTCTTGGCGCTGACGGAAACATGGATTACCACTGAAAACACTGCTACTCCTACTGCTCTCTCCTCGTCTGACCATGTGTTCTCGCATACCCCGAGAGCATCTGGTCAGCGGGGTGGTGGCACAGGAATCCTCATCTCTCCCAAGTTGACATTCTCTCTTGTTCCCCTGACCCATCTGTCTATCTCCTCATTTGAATTCCATGCTGTCACAGTCACTAGCCCATTCAAGCTTAACATCCTTATCATTTATCACCCTCCAGGTTCCCTTGGAGAGTTCATCAATGAGCTTCATGCCTTGATAAGTTCCTTTCCTGAGGATGGCTCACCCCTCACAGTTCTGGGTGACTTTAACCTCCCTACGTCTACCTTTGACTCATTTCTCTCTGCCTCCTTCTTTCCACTCCTCTCCTCTTTTGACCTCACCCTCTCACCGTCCCACCCTCCTCAAAAAGCAGGCAATACGCTTGACCTCATCTTTACTAGATGCTGTTCTTCTACTAATCTCACTGCAACTCCCCTCCATGTCTCCGACCACTACTTTGTATCCTTTTCTCTCTCGCTCTCCTCCAACACTACTCACTCTGCCTCTACTCAGAAGGTAATGCGCCGTCGCAACCTTCGCTCTCTCTCTCCCGCTACTCTCTCCTCTTCCATCCTATCATCTCTTCCCTCTGCTCATTCCTTCTCCCTCCAATCTCCTGATTCTGCCTCCTCAAACCTCCTCTCCTCCCTTTCTGCATCTTTTGACTCTCTATGTCCCCTATCCTCCCGGCCGGCTCGGTCCTCCCCTCCTGCTCCGTGGCTCGATGACTCATTGCGAGCTCACAGAACAGGGCTCCGGGCAGCCGAGCTGAAGACTCCCTGCGGCCTCCACTCCCCCCTAATTCCGCCTCTCCCAGACTTGCACCTTCTCCCCCTCTGAATCCCCCCTCTGTGGATGACTTCGTCAACCATTTTGAAAAGAAGGTTGACGACATCCGATCCTCGTTTGTTAAGTCAAATGACACTGCTGGTCCTGCTCACACTGCCCTACCCTATGCTTTGACTTCTTTCTCCCATCTCTCTCCAGATTAAATCTTGCGACTTGTGACGGCCGGCCGCCCAACAACCTGCCCGCTTGACCCTATCCCCTCCTCTCTTCTCCAGACCATTTCCGGAGACCTTCTCCCTTACCTCACCTCGCTCATCAACTCATCCTTGACCGCTGGCTATGTCCCTTCCGTCTTCAAGAGAGCGAGAGTTGCACCCCTTCTCTAAAAACCTACACTCGATCCCTCCGATGTCAACAACTACAGACCAGTATCCCTTCTTTCTTTTCTCTCCAAAACTCTTGAGCGTGCCGTCTTTAGCCAACTCTCTTGCTATCTCTCTCAGAATGACCTTCTTGATCCAAACCAGTCAGGTTTCAAGACTGGTCATTCAACTGAGACTGCTCTTCTCTGTGTCATGGAGGCTCTCCGCACTGCTAAAGCTAACTCTCTCTCCTCTGCTCTTGTCCTTCTAGACCTGTTTGCTGCCTTTGATACTGTGAACCATCAGATCCTCCTCTCCACCCTCTCCGAGCTGGGCATCTCCGGCGCGGCTCACTCCTGGATTGCGTCCTACCTGACAGGTCGCTCCTATCAAGTGGCGTGGCGAGAATCTGTCTCCGCACCACGTGCTCTCACCACTGGTGTCCCCCAGGGCTCAGTTCTAGGCCCTCTCCTATTCTCGCTATACACCAAGTCACTTGGCTCTGTCATATCCTCACATGGCCTCTCTTATCATTGCTACGCAGACGACACACAACTAATCTTCTCCTTTCCCCCTTCTGATAACCAGGTGGCGAATCGCATCTCTGCATGTCTGGCAGACATATCAGTGTGGATGACGGATCACCACCTCAAGCTGAACCTCGGCAAGACGGAGCTGCTCTTCCTCCCGGGGAAGGACTGCCCGTTCAATGATCTCGCCATCACTGTTGACAACTCCGTTGTGTCCTCCTCCCAGAGTGCAAAGAGCCTTGGCGTGACCCTGGACAACACCCTGTCGTTCTCCGCTAACATCAAGGCGGTGACCCGTTCCTGTAGGTTCATGCTCTACAACATTCGGAGAGTACGACCCTGCCTTACACAGGAAGCGGCACAAGTCCTAATCCAGGCACTTGTCATCTCCCGTCTGGATTACTGCAACTCGCTGTTGGCTGGGCTCCCTGCCTGTGCCATTAAACCCCTACAACTCATCCAGAATGCCGCAGCCCGTCTGGTGTTCAACCTTCCCAAGTTCTCTCACGTCACCCCGCTCCTCCGCACACTCCACTGGCTTCCAGTTGAAGCTTGCATCTGCTACAAGACATGGTGCTTGCCTACGGAGCTGTGAGGGGAACGGCACCTCCGTACCTTCAGGCTCTGATCAGTCCCTACACCCAAACGAGGGCATTGCGTTCATCCACCTCTGGCCTGCTGGCCCCCCTACCTCTACGGAAGCACAGTTCCCGCTCAGCCCAGTCAAAACTGTTCGCTGCTCTGGCACCCCATTGGTGGAACAAGCTCCCACATGACGCCAGGACAGCGGAGTCACTCACCACCTTCCGGAGACACTTGAAACCCCACCTCTTTAAGGAATACCTGGGATAGGATAAAGTAATCCTTCTATCCCCCCCTTACCCCACCCCCCCCAAAAAAAAAACATATTGTAAAGTGGGTATCCCACTGGCTATAAGGTGAATGCACCAATTTGTAAGTCGCTCTGGATAAGAGCGTCTGCTAAATGACGTAAATATAAAATGTAAATGTAGTGTTACAGTGTACATTCAATAAGCAGTTTAGCACTTAAACCAAAAGCTTACCTTGACTTAGAAGAGTTCCAGTGTTGTGTTGGATAGTCATAGCCAGCTAGCTAACATAGCATCCCTCTGAGCAGGGTGTTTGAGTAGGCTAAACTAGCTAGCCGCATTTGCTAGCTAAGTAAGTGAAACTGAAAGTGAAAAAGAAATGATAATCTCTCTCTCTCATCTCTCTCTTGCTTCTCCTTTATTTTGAAATACAGTACATTTCCAAAACTGCTTAGCTATTGCCTTTCTCTCTCTGAGTCAAATACTCACCACATTTTATGCACTGCAGTGCTAGCTAGGTGTAGTTTATGCTTTCAGTACTAGATTAATTTGCTGATCCTTTGATTGGGTGAACAACATGTCAGTTCATGCTGCAAGAGCTTTGATAGGTTGGAGGACATCCTCCGGAAGTTGTCATAATTACTGTGTAAGTCTACGGAGGGGGGTGAGAAACATCAGCCTCCTAGGTTTTGTATTGAAGTCAATGTATCCAGAGGAGGACGGAAGCTATCTGTCCTCCGGCTATACCTTAGTGCTACCCTACAGAGTGCTGTTGAGGCTACTGTAGACATTCATTGCAAAATAGTGTGTTTTAATACATTATTTGGTGACGTGATTATATTTAGCATAGTTTTATCTAAAAAGGATAACTTTTTTAATGTTTTACCATTTTTATTTTTATTAAATTCACTGAGAAGGATGGTCTTCCCATTCCTTCTCGGAGGAGCCTCCACTGGTATAAAGGTAAATATGTTGGTGCAAAACATTTATCAGGCAGAGTGGATCATATTCTTGTTTCAAAGACAACTCTTGCAGGGATATTGATATCTTCATTTTTTATACAATCAACATTTTGTTATCCAGTTTACATAGTTATTTTGGCTATTTTATATTCCTCTACGGGGTGTTAGAGGATCCAATAAAACTACAAACTGCTGTAACCTCTCCCTTCTTTGGTTTACGCATTAATGACGTCTCCAGTTTTTCAGCCAATCAAAGCTGGCGCTCCTGGCAGTGTTGTTTTGAGGAGCGCCACTTGCTGTTTGTGTATTGGGAGGCACATGGAGGGCAAGGTGTTATAACAGATCATAAACGATTGAATGTCAAGAAAAACGGTGACATTTAGATGCAAAATGTTCTCGCCGTCTGTCACCAGCTATAGGCCTACGTTTGATCTTGTTTTCGAAGTGCATGGTTAATAGCTGTTTTGTAGTTTGTATTCATAGTTTGAAGAATGTCTTCAGGGACTGGGAGTCAGACTACTAGTGGCTATTCCGACCACCCGCAGTGTCACCATCAAGGATGCAGCCCTCATGCCTCAAGAGTATTCTACAACACCAGGAGGGCCACTCTTTAGTACGACCCCTGGAGGTATGTGAAACTCAATCAGCCTAATAGTAAATACACTAATGTTATTTTAATAAGAATAATCATTATCATAGTAATAGGCCTAATTTTAACATTATGTTAGGATATTCCTCATCACCATCCTCATGAGTAGGCGTATGATAATGGTGGCCTATAATCTGTGTCAACATGTATCCTTTCAATTTCTTTAAAGAATGTAATGCACTGTTATGTATGCTTCATTAGCATCTTGTTTATTGCTCTAGACGTCTGACCTATTTATATATTTCCCTCCACTGCCATTGACGCACTATGGAAATATGTTGGCTTGCTGTCAAGCACTTGGCTACCAAACAAACACTCAAAGTGCTAAAACCTTTCTCTGTGAACCATTACAAGTTTATGTATCCTGTTTAAGGCACCATTTTCAAGGAGAAAGACAACAAATAGACAACAAATATAAAGAATATAACTCAGAGCGTGGTCTCTAACCAATCATCTTTCGTTAGCAGGTTGTGGGAAGGTTGGCACTAAACTCATCTGGCCACAAGCTGAACAAATAAATGGTGACTGGTGGTTGTAGCCTGACAGATATCCAATGTGGGTCAATAACGCATTCACAGGTACAGTGCTGCAAGGATGAGACACACAGAACCCTGTTTGTGATCTCTCTCACTGTCAATCGATCTCCACCAAACCCACCCAGGCACACGAATCATCTACAACCGGAAGTTCCTCCTGGAGTGTCGAACCTCCCCTCTGGTGCGCACCCCTCCCTGTCTCCCTGATATTCCAGGGGTAACCAACCCCCTCTCAGACAACACTACGACTGACACAGCCCACCCCAAACAGACCCCCAACAACCACAATCCCCCAGCAGACACGAGTGCAGGTAAGAGTCTAAGGGGAGGTGTGCGTGTGTGTGTGTGTGTGTGTGCGCACAGGTGTATGAGTTATTGTGTCATTTGTGATGAGTATTTTCATCATGTTTTTGCTTTCATCTTGTTTTTGCAGGGGAGGATGCTCAATTTGAAATGGACATTTAGCCATTTCATGGATCAGCAGGAATATTGCAGCCTTGAGTATGACAATGAAAAAGTGACTCATGTTTCTACTGTCTTTTTGGAAACAGCACAGCATACTGAAATGAATGAAAACTACATTATGGAAGAGCTGCATTATGTTTAGTCATAATTCTAATCATTCAGGAATAGAAAACACTTACATGCAATCTCTCCTCTATTGATTTGATATTATTTACTAATTGTTAGACATTATCCTGTCTTAAAGGTGAAGCATTTGAATTATATGTTTGAGTCTTATCCAGCAGCATTTTGTAAGCACATGCCATTCTCAGTATTGTCTGTTTTTCTTGTTACATTTACATTACATTTACGTCATTTAGCAGACGCTCTTATCTGTTAAGTTGTATTGGTGTAATAGTTGTTGATTGTAAAACTAGGGCTACATTCTGCTTAATTTCTTTCTCCAGAGGAACTAATTAAAGACAAACATACTTTTTATTATCCTTTTGTGTTACTATTAAATATTATATAAGAGTATACAACTTTCAGAAATATCTCATGTTGTTAAAAAATATAAATCCTGTGAAAACCATAGACACAGACTGAAATAAATGGAGGATTTATTAAACAAAAGGTTCAAGTGACATTTTACAGATATTTCGTCCATTAAGAAAAAAATATTATTGCATGAATATGTAAAAAAAACTATTAAATACTATATGAATACCGGGTCATACAGTGAAATTAAAGCGCTTTAGGGGTCAGCATTGACAATGGCAACTTACATTTGTCCTTGTATCTGCTATTGTCCCAATCATGAGTCTTTATGCATAATACATGTCTGCAGGACAGGAGATCTCAGTTTATAATCCTTTTGAGTGATTATCTTTCTCCTTTTCAGTGCTTGTGTTCAGAGTCTGCTTCAGTGTCCAGTACATCCATATCGTTTAGCATGGCTGAAGGCAGCAGCTGCCCTACTAGATTACTGAACTTTGAGGCTACACTCACAAAGTGAGCCCACACATTTGCACCTCAACTCTCTTCATGAGGCCTGCAGGTCGAGCAGAAGCTGGTACAGAGTGATGTTCTCTGGGAAGGAAAGTGCCTATGGGGTGTTCATGTTGGCAGACAGGTTGATCAGTGGCAGCCACACTCCTCCACCACCATGCCCTCAAAGTGCTGCATCAGCACCTCGCCGTTTTCGTAATACAACATGGACAGAGGGGCCAGGCGGGTGGGCACACAGGACGGGCACGGGACACGATCTGGGTGGTGAAGCTTCAGTAGACTCTGGAAAGAGAAGAGAAAGAGATGTTAGTACAGGTGAACTCACAAACAAACAGGAAATCATACAATATTGTAATAGGAAACAAATCAATGGCTCTATTTTAAATCTTGGCAGTCTTACCTGCATGTAAGCATGGTTGGTGGGGCTGAAGGTCTCGTCCACTGGGGTAGGGCAGCTGCCCTCACAGCGGTACGCGTTATAGCGCTTGGGGTAAACAATCCACTCGCTCCAGCCGATCTGGTCAAAGTGCACCCACATGTCTACCTTCCTGCACAGCGGGCCCTTCCTCTCCTCCGTGGGGGCCACACCAGGGGCCACCCCAGCCACTCCTGCTCTCTGGTACTGCCCGCGCCTCTTCCTGCGGCGGGCCCCCTTTCCACCCTCTACGCTGACAGCAGGGCCTGCTCCAGCTCGCTCCCGGTCCAGAGAGACGTACTTGGAATGCTCAGCAGTGCGGATGAGGGTGGGGGCCCGCTTCTCTGTCTGGTGCTTGGAGAAGACCACCATCATGACCCGGTCGGCTGTGGGGTGCAGGAGCCTCTCCAGACCCTCCTCTCTCTCCTCTGCCCTTCCCTCTTCATGGCAAGGTGCGGAGCCTCCCTGGTGCAGCCAGTAGTAGCGGAGCAGTGCGGTGACATTGAACACCCTCCAGTTGGACATGGCGGTCAGGGAGCTGGGCTCTGCCCTCAGGCAGCCCAGGAAGAGGCTCTCTGGGCATGGCGGGCTGGAGCAGCGGCCACTCTGGGAGTGGTACATGTCCACAGTGACACGCTCAGAGGCAGAGAAGGTAGGCAGGCGGATCCGCAGCTCAAAGCGCTGGACATTGTCACTTGCAGAGATGGAGGACATGTCAAAGGTGACAGACCACCTCCCACCGCTCTGGTGACAACCTGGAGAGATAACATAGAAAATATTTTAGCAAAGCAGGCAGCAGACACGGCTTATGAAAGTGTGCAAGCATGTCTCTTTCACCTCTGTGACTATCAGACTGTCCCATTCATTACAATCAATCAAAGATAGTGTCATGTCTTTTATTGTTGCCCACAGACTGCTTTCACACGCTGTCTTTTGACATGCAATGAGCAGTTAATATAGTAGAATGTTGTTACTGTCGCATTGTGTATTCCTCCGTTCCTGACACACTTGTAACAGACAACCTGGGGCTAGTACGCGCTAAAAAGCCATGGCCTAGGGGCTCTTCACAATAAGCATTGTATAAGGTTCCCATATGCTAAAATTATTGCGAAGCACATAGTCACAAAGTAATCAAAACGCGCACTAGTAGCCTTAATTCAAATAATTGTTTATGGAATAAATGTAACTGAGAGTGAATTCGATTATGCTATTATAATTTAAATAATAGTTAAAACATTACCTTACGTTTAATTAGTGTGTCCAATTGAATTGTGGTGCGAAAAATTGCTTAAAAACATATAAAAATAAATAAATAAAATTAATTAAGAAAATGCACGATATAAACAGAGAACTAAGTGTTTGTAAAATAAAGATACTCACTTTTGGCTACCAGACTGAGTACCGAGTCGGAGTCGTGAAGGCGGGGGTTGTTCTCACTCTTGGTCCGGGCGGCGCTGACAGATGGCGGCGCCCTGGCGGTGTCCCCCTCCAGCAGAGTCCGGTAGAGCTGCATCATGTAGAGTGGGAACCTGTTGGAGTGATGAACATGGTCCCTGTGACCTCCACTAATTCTGTGGAAGAAAGCCTCACGGTTCCCAGGGATATTCTCCGCTCCAACCACACAAACCAAGTTCACCAGAAGCGCAGAGAAGAAAGCCAAGATGAGTCCTTCCATAATTCGAAGTTAGTTATTCCAAGGTAGTATTTTACTGTAAATGCAAATCAGTAAAGATCTTGTACTGAGAGACAGACAGGTAGGATATAGCTCCTTCTCCCAGCTTGTCCAGTTGAGAATACCTCCGGTGAGATGCTGTCTGCTGGAGTAAGAACATTTATAACAACCCTGTGTCTTTCTTTGCGAGTTCTGTCATGCCACGGGCTTTTGAAGTGACTGTGTGATCAGTGGGAGAACAGAAAGAGCTCAAAGGGTTAAATCTGTCAAGGTGGTTGTGTGTCGAAACCAACTGCTCTTTGGAGTGGGCAAAGTGTAAAAACTTTAATACCTCTGCGTTGAGTATTGTTAATTAGAGATCTCTTTGATAAGGAACCGCGACAATAATATTAGTTAAGCAGATTAATAGCTGAACATTGCGCATTGATTAATGGGGACTAAACAACACGCGAGTTAATCCCTCCATGCCCCTTTATTAGATGAGGCGTCATAAAAAAAAAAAAGTAATCTCTTTTTCCCCTAGTTAGGAAATCGAGAAAGCTGACAACAATTTACCAAACTTCTCTTTACGAAATTAAAATGTCATGGCGCAGAGTTATGGCCTACAATACGACAGGCTAATTATAACCACAGTATTTATAACCTATTTTATCCCATCACAGATAAAATTGGATGGTCCTCGCATGACAATGAGACTGATCAGTGTTATCAACATTATAATCTCACACATTTACTATAGCTTTCAGTTTTTTATTTCTTTCACATTGCAATGAAATGCTAGTGACAAAATAGAATTGGCCTATTTATTTTAGTAGGCCTATTCAGTCTCCTTGTGTTAGGCATCTCTTGGCGCTTGTCTTTATAGGCTTAGATGTGATTTGGCTATATGATGGATTTTCTCTGAAGAGGTACTACTAGCCTTACTACGCGTTTGGCGATGCGTTTGGCCGGAGCAAGGAGTCTGGGTAGCTAGGCAACTAGGCTATAGGGATCTACATTAACTGTACATAAATCTTGATAGACCCTATCTAGCCTACTTATTTCTTAGAATAATCTGAAGAACGACACAACAAAGTATGCAAACTATTTGATGACAAAAAGGTGTGAAATAAATGTCATCAGAAGGCTTATGATGACGTTGCACGATATTTGACCGGGCTTGCACTTTTATGTGCTTTGAAAATACCTCTTCAAAAGATGTTTGAACTCTAGACTACCATCAAAAAATATTCATTATGCCCATAGAAAATCTTTAATTGGAACGAAATTGCAACAACTCTATGTAATATGCTAATTGTGTAGCACTGATTGGGATTTATTTATTTATTCAATAGCTGGTTAGGCGACATTTTATTTGTACTTAATTTATTCGATATGTAGGCATTTCATGGAATAATGTCGCCTTTGAAAATGATGTTTGGCATATAGACCAGATAAAACATTCATTAAAATTACAAATATAATTGTATAGCTTGTCTTATGTTGGACTATATCAAATCAATTATCAAATCAACAATCTGCAATATGTGATAGGCTACTGTTCAGTGGATATTTCGATTAGAAGTACACTGCATCGCAGTGCTAACTGTGCCACTAGAGATCCTGGTTCGAATCCAGGCTCTGTCGCAGCCGGCCGCGACCGGGAGACTCACGGGCGGCGCACAATTGGCCCAGCGTCGTCCAGGGTAGGGGAGGGAATGGCCGGCAGGGATGTAGTTCAGTTGATAGAGCATGGCGTTTGCAACGCCAGGGTTGTGGGTTCGATTCCCACGGGGGGCCAGTATAAAATATATATATAAAATACGTATTCACTAACTGTAAGTCGCTCTGGATAAGAGCGTCTGCTAAATGACTAAAATGTAAAAGTAAAACCAATTATTCATGGTCAATAAAAACAGATTGTAGGCCTAATTGTGATTCAGGTATAGACCGAGCCAAGGATACTTAATATGAGCTCAATAAATCATGTTTAATCAGTTTTGTTAGTTGTATTGTGAGAGGCTATTGTTTCACTCATAGGCCCACCTCACACACAGGCATACATGTAGGCTACACCCTGATCTGAAAGGATTTGGCATCGGAGCCACTATTATCGGATCTATCCAGCAGGGGGCAATGTGTGGCTATGAGTGTGGCACAGTCAAAGCCTGTGTGTGTATTATTGCAGCCTGTGTGTGATGTTCTGTAATTTTGCACCCTATTCTCCATAAACTGAAATCACAGTTCAGTTCATATTGTAATCTTTATGAATTTTCATTAAGCATTACGCTTTTTCTTCCTCCTCGGCCCTATTATAATGCTCTTTATGATTATGAAAGTTGCTACAGTGCTATAATGAGCTCTGGTTAACTGACCAACACTTATTTAAAGTGGTTTAGATTCCCATCGACAGAACCAGTTATGTGCAGCATTAGTACTGTAGTTGGTGTGTGTGTTTCTATAGACCTACTGTGGACGGCTGGAAGAGCTTGAGGTTGTTGCCCGGCTGTAGGTTATCTCATCGGAATGGGGCCTTTAGGAGCCCATTACCATCAGCTCCATGAAGGTCTAATATTGGACATTTAAAGGCAACCTGAGGCAGAGAGGGACGCTTCATTCTGTGACGGTGACCCGCCCTGACTAACTCCCCGGGCTCCAGGCTGATTGCCTAATTAATTGGCACGGATGTTGATCGCTGTGAATTAGTTTGTAAAATAGATGAGCCCTGAGCAGCACCGGGGGGAGGGGGGGGGAGGCTGTAAAATATTAAAGGGCTTTCCTGTGGCCCCTGCGTCAATAGAATAATAGGGATAATTATCCATCGAGCGGAGGAGAGCCGCCAATTGAAATTGGGCCCTTTGATAGGAGCTTAAATTCAGTTAGACTGCTGTTTGATTAAGATTCAGTTGGGAGGGAGTGGTGTTTGTGTGTGGGTTTGTTGTGTGTGTGTCTGTAGATTTTTTAAAGCACAGTATGTAAACTGAGTATACCAAACATTAGGAATACCTTCCTAATATTAAGTTGCACCCCCCTCTTTTGCCCTCAGAACAGCCTCAAGTCATCGGGGCATGGACTCTACAAGGTGTCAAGCGTTCCACAGTGATGCTGGCCCATGTTGACTCTAATGCTTCCCACAGTTGTGTCAAGTTGGCTGGATGTCTTTTGGGAGGTTGACCATTCTTGATACACACAGGAAATTGTTGAGCGTGGAAAAACCCAGCAGCGTTGCAGTTCTTGACACAAACTGGTACACCTGGCACCTACTACCTTTTACCCATTCACCCTCTAAATGGCACACATGCACAATCCATGTCTCAGTTGTCTCAAGGCTTAAAAATCCTTCTTTAAAACCTCTTAAGGATCTGACTATTTTTTTCAAATTTTCACCTAAAATGACATACCCAAATCTAACTGCCTGTAGCTCAGGACCTGAAGCAAGGATATGCATATTCTTGATATAATTTGAAAGGAAACACTTTGAAGTTTGTGGAAATGTGAAATTAATGTAGGAGAATATAACACATTAGATCTGGTAAAAGATAATAAAAAACAAACAAAACATGCGTTTTCAATTTTTTTGTTGTTGCCTCAGCTTTGAAATGCAAGAGAAAGGCCAGACAGTGATGTAGGAATCTTGGTGTAATTTAGATTTTGTCCAAAAGATGGCAGCGTAGTCTGTGCAAAGTTTCAGACTGATCCAATGAAGGATTACATCACTACACAATATTTAGTATCAAGTCTGCCAGGAGTTTTCCCAAATGTTCCGAATTGGTCAATTTATACATTTTCAAGTACATAAAATGCATTGGTAATAAAACCTTTAAGTTTACACACTCCCAGGAATGTAATACGTGATGTATCATTAGATTTCCTACAGAAGTGTGTGGAGCCAGAGACATCAGTGGGTCAAACTGTAGAACCCAGTTCCTACATTTGAATATAAAAATTGATTTTATCAAACAAAACTATGCTACATTTTATCTCTGGGACCCTCAGGATGACAAATCAGAGCAAGATTTCTGAATATAAGTACATTATTTACCTTCAGAGGTGAATGTATCAAACCAGTTGCCGTGACAAAAGTGTTTTGTTGTTGTGCACTATCCAGCATGGTATTTTTTAGCTGTAATAGCTACTGTAAATTGGACACTGCAGTTAGATTAACAAGAATTTAAGCTTTCTGCCCATACAAGACATGTATATGTCCCGGAAAGTTGGCTGTTGTTTACAATGCCATTCTAGTCACATATCGCATATTGAGCAGGATCTGTCCCGGTATAGGGATACCGATCCTGTAGAGGTTGTCTCCTCCCCTTTATTTACACTGATTGAAGTGGATTTAACAAGTGACGTCAATAAGTGATCATAGCTTTCACCTGGATTCACCTGGTCAGTCTATGTAATGGAGAGAGCTGGTGTTCCTAATGTTTTGTACACTCAGTGTATAATATTAATTACTATCATTTAATGGTTCCTCTAGTGAGTAACTGAGCTATTATCACTAGGTGTCCCACTGCCACAATTCTGTAGAGAGCTGAGATTACAGAGCTGAGACATGTTTACTAAATGTATGTCCTCAACCCCAGAGAACAAACCCACTGGGCACACCACGTCATTTCAACATGGAAAATTGGATAATATTTGGTTGGTACGTTGATCAATGAGATTACAACCTATTTTCACACACTCAAAAAGACAGTCAAAAGTTTGTTGAATTCCAAATGTGTTATCACTATGCTTTCAACCATCTAAAAGCAAAAGCAAAACCAAATTCCAATGGAAAATCTATGTCTGATTTTTGGTTTAGTTGTCACCTAAATGTGATATCACTGCGCTTTCAACAATTTAAAAAACACAACAAAGTTAAAATGGGAATACAATGTTAGATATTTTGTTTATTTATACAACTTAATGTGTTATCACTGTGCTTCATCTAATAGCGCATCCAAATTACCTGGATTGCAATTGAGATTATTTAGGTGCAAGTGGTCAATGCTGTTTGAGATTCTGCAAAGATTATTATAGCAATTGTGAAGATCTCCACAGACCTGCGACATTTGCATGCTATGTTGAACATGCACGCTTTCTATGATTACATAAGACATTTATTAGTTACAGTAACCTCAATGTGGCCAGGCAAGTGTTACTCATTTGAAAGTTCAGTAAATACAGTTACATTAGTTTGTAAGATAGCCTTAACTTTAGGCATTTACTGTATTAGAAAAGTAATATTGAATTGTGTTTGGTTGACAATGCAACTAAATATCAACATTTAAATGTGATGTATCTACTGCTTGTATAGTTTCGTCTGAGCCACTGGCTTAATCCTATTCTTTCACTTTTATTTTTGGTTGAGATGGGGACCTGAATCCAACATATATAATTTTTTTAATTGTCGACAAGTTAATGGCTATTTATTGTATTGCAAAAGTAATATTGAGTTTGGTTGTCAACGCAACCAAATATCAACATTTGAAGAAGATGTATCCTTGCACAATTCCATCTGTGTGACTGAGTCTGGCTTTAATTCCAGTTTGTCTACAAATTAATAATTGATATGTTGGATTCACGTCAAGTTAATTAATAGGACTAAATCAAATCAAACTTTAAATGCACTTTAAATACAGTTTGATTTGATTGAGTCATATTCTTTCACTTAGATTTTTGGTTGGATGGAGACGTGAATCCAACATATTTATTTACCAACTTGTAGATTGTATTTGAAATCAACCAAAGCTTGACACCCTAGGCCTATATTTTTTGTTGAAACATGGGTTGAATTTAAACAATAGCTGTTGATGCCTTTGGAAAGTATTCAGACCCCTTGACTTTTTCCACATTTTATTACGTTATAGTCTTATTCTAAAATTGATTAAATAGTTTTTTCCCCTCATCAATCTACACACTATACCCCATAATGACGAAGCAAAAACAGTTTTTTATACATTTTTGCTCATTTATAAAATGTAAAAAACGGAAATATCACATTTACATAAGCATTCAGACCCTTTACTCAGTACTATGTTGAAGCACCTTTGGCAGCGATTACAGCATTTAGTATTCTTGGGTATGACGCTACAAGCTTGGCATACCTGTATTTGGGGAGTTTCTCCCATTCTTCTCTGCAGATCCTCTCAAGCTCTGTCAGGATGGATGGGGAGCGTGGCTGCACAGCTATTTTCAGGTCTCTCCAGAGATGTTCGATCGGATTCAAGTCCGGGCTCTGGCTGAGCCACTCAAGGACATTCAGAGACTTGTCCCGAAGCCACTCCTGGGTTGTCTTCGCTGTGTGCTTAGGGTCGTTGTCCTGTTGGAAGGTAAACCTTTGCCCCAGTCTGAGGTCCTGAGTGCTCTGGAGCAGGTTTTCATCAATTCATTTTTCATCTCTCTGTACTTTGCTCCGTTCATCTTTCTCTCGATCCTGACTAGTCTCCCAGTCCCTGCCACTGAAAAACATCCCCACAGAATGATGCTGCCACCACTGTGCTTCACCGTAGGCATGGTGCCAGGTTTCCTCCAGACGTGACGCTTGGCATTCCCGTTTGGTTTCATCAGACCAGAGAATCTTGTTTCTCATGGTCTGAGAGTCTTTAGGTGCCTTTTGGCAAACTCCAAGTGACCTGTCATGTGCCTTTTACTGAGGAGTGGCTTTCATCTGGCCACTCTATCATAAAGGCCTGATTGGTGGAGTGCTGCAGAGATGGTTGTCCTTCTGGAAGGTTCTCCCATCTCCACAGAGGAACTCTAGAGCTCTGTCAGAGTGACCATTGGGTTCTTGGTCACCTCCCTGACCAAGGCCCTTCTCCCCTGATTGCTCAGTTTGGCCAGGTGGCCAGCTAGCTCTAGGAAGAATCTTGGTGATTCCAAACATCTTCCATTTAAGAATGATGGAGGTCACTGTATTCTCGGGGACCTTTAATGCTGCAGAAATTTTTTACTACCTTTCCCCAGATCTGTGCCTCAACACAATCCTGTCTCGGAGCTCTACGGACAATTTCTTTGACCTCATGACTTGGTTTTTGCTCTGACATGCACTGTCAACTGTGGGACCTTATATAGACAGGTGTGTGCCTTTCCAAAACAAATAACTTTCTTCTGAAACTCATCAGTCTATTCTTGTTCTGAGAAAAATTGCCAAGAAACTAAAGATCTCGTACAACGCTGTGTACTACTCCCTTCACAGAACAGCGCAAACTGTCTCCAACCAGAATAGAAAGAGGAGTGGGAGGCCCCGGTGCACAACTGAGCAAGAGGACAAATACATTAGTGTCTAGTTTGAGAAACAGGCACCTCACAGGTCCTCAACTGGCAGCTTCATTAAATAGTACCCGCAAAACACCAGTCTCAACGTCAACAGTGAAGAGGCGACTCTGGGATACTGACCTTCTAGGCAGAGTTGCAAAGAAAAAGCCATATCTCAGACTGCCCATCTTAATCTTTTATTTTTATTGGCCAGTCTGAGCTATGGCTTTTTCTTTGCAACTCTGCCTAGAAGGTCAGCATCCTGGAGTCTCCTCTTCACTGTTGACGTTGAGACTGGTGTTTTGCGGGTACTATTTAATGAAGCTGCCAGTTGAGGACCTGTGAGGCGTCTGCGTTTAAAATGGTTTGAACTTTAAATCTCAACACGAGGTGAAGACGATAAACTCACCTCCCGGACAATCACTGGTACGGCTGATTAGCTGTCCTGAGTAAAGTATCTTCAAAAGCGAATTTAAGTAGGACCATCCTGTTACTTTGCTCAAACCATCGTATTACCCTACTCTCATCACCCCACTGGGGAACCATCGATACGGCTGGCTAGCTATCTTCAAATAAGCATCTTCAAGAGAGAATGGAAGGAAAATCAATTCTGTAGTTCTATTCAGGACTACACGACAAGTCACCGGATACCGGACAACTACGAAGAAGGACAACAGGAGAAGAGTTGTTGGAACCATTTCGGACAATCAGAGCCTTACAAGCATGCTGCAAAAGGGCCCAACCCCCTTTCCAAGGCTGCCCCGTTCACCGAGAGATCCCTGGCGAACCCAGGCATTTCACGTAAATACATTCATGATTTCTTGCTCAAAGCGGGTGGCGGTTCGTGTGCAAAGTATATGGTTCCTGTAGGTGAGAGTAGTTTCTCAATGTGGCAATGTTAAGTGTCTCTGTCCCTCTCTCTCTCCCTCTCCATCTCTTTTTTTAACTAGCACCCATGTTGTTGTCATTCCGCTAGGGCCCTGTTTTCAACGTATTAAGTCTCCAGTCAATAACCGGTGCAGAGTTTGTGTGTTTATCCAGTGTTTCCTTTTAAATTGCTAGTAAATAATTAATTAAACCAATTGGTGTAGTACTAAATCATAAGTAAGGCTCTGGTTTTTGCAGATGCAAAGAGGTTACGACTGTTCATAATGATGATATGATACGAGGTTATGATTGATAAGTTGACTGTTTATAGATGTGATAGGTAAAGACCTTTTAGAGTTTAATTCAGGAGATGGTAACTCTTTAAAGAACTGCTCTCGTGGTGCCCCAGATCCTAATGAGTTCATTGTTACATGATTAATTGAATCGGGTAACAATTAAACATAGTTAGTTAATTAGAGAAATAACAGTCTTCAGATTAATGTTAAAGTCAAGTCACGACACAAGGATGATCAATGGAAACAGGTTGCACCTGAGGCCAATTTCGAGTCTCATAGCAAAAGGTCTGAATAGTTATGTAAATAAGGTATTTCTGTTTTTTATTTTTAATACAAAAACCAGTTTTCACTTTGTCATTACGGGGTATTGTGTGTAGATTGCTGAGGATTTTTGTTTATTTAATCCATTTGAATAAGGCTGTAACGTAACACAATGTGGAAAAAGTCAAGCGGTCTGAATACTTTCCGAAGGCACTTGTAGGCCTAAATAGCATCATTGATGATATATGATTGATGAAATATGGTTACGTTTAATTTGCTCTGTTAATCCTACTCTTTGGAATGACTTTGATAGCAACAGTGAATCTATTAAGTGGAGTTTTCTTAATACTCATTCTCACAATAGCACATTGGTAACAGCGGTTAACAAATATCAAAGCTAAGCAGGGCTGGGCTTGGTTAAAAACCTGGATGGGAGACCAAAGGGTAGCTGTAGAAAGATCAACTCTCCCGTTGAAGGTGCTGCACAGCTTATTGTTTTGTTCTTATAGTGGATATTACGTTGAAGATAAGATGTTGTTTCAAAGCTACAAATTCAACATATTTTATACAAGGTTTGTCAATGTTGAAAATTGGTTACCATGATGACATAATCCTGTGGTTGAAATTTCACCCTCAAAACAACAGTTGATGACTTTTTTCAAATCCAATATATTTTCCATGTAGATTTCACATCACAATACATTGACAAATTACGTTTAAAACAACATTGAGTTTACCAGTTTGTGCCCAGTGGGAAGTGTCTTTCTTTGCCTCAGAAAAGTTATAAGGTTTCTCTGTATGTAGTTTGCAAGCAGAGTGCTGTAAGCTTTGCGAGACTCCCAGCAATGTTTCTGAACGTTTTCTGAACTACTCCCAGTCTTGTCAGTCCTGCCAATTGCCTTCACGTGTAATGAGTCAACAACCTTTTACAGCACCACACAGTCTATAACCCATAATCCACAGCCTCCAGGCCGCACAATTTACATTTATATTGATGGGAGGAATATGATGATTGTAGCAGTAGCATAGCTGATAGTGTCTGCAGTCTGGCCAAAGTCTGATAAGTGGTATTTGGAGTGTCTTGGAGCTTCTTGGAGACACTGGTCAGAATCAAAACATGTTTTTCTCACTTGTCGATCTATTTGGAGTGCTTTTGATTAAAATCTCATGGCCGTTAGAGCAACCACGCTCAGCGGTGTGCTTAGTGTAGCTCTTTCTAGACAGGCTGACAATGTTCTGAACAAACTAGTCTGACATGAGTCATGTTATGCCAATCTCGTTTATGCTTAATTTAGTCATATCCAGGCCCCCAGATATTAAATGATATGATGGTATGTCTGTTTATCTGTGACATCACAGACTCTTTGTTTTTCACCAGACAGAGTTGTTGTCAATACCATCTCTTCTCATTAATTGAATTTGTAATTTTTTCTAAGTTAATAAGTTCAAATAAATTATCCCAACCAACCCTGCTTGGTGATCATTTATATTGGCTGTGTATTTATAGGAAATATTCCCAATAATAGGCTAAGAGATATATTGTAATTGTCCAGGTGGGTTGGACCTAGAGAACAGAGACAGTTCAAAGAAAACACAGCAGGACTGTGTAAATCTCAAGGAGGAAATTGCAGGGAAATTATAGGTGTGAGAAAAACTGTTTCACAGGAAATAGGTGTTTTTCTCTTTCAGTACATCCTGAATCCTAGGGACCATCAGTATTGGTAATAACAAGTATTTGACAGATGGTATTGTAAGGGAACTATATAATTTCTTTGTATTCTTTTAAAATATATTTCAAATAGAAAACAGATGAAAATGAGTCATGTCTATGTATGTCATGCTGCTCTCCAAACTACTGCTGGTTAGAAGTTGATCCATAGTGGATCTATGCATTTTAAGTAAAGCAGTCTCATCTGTGCAGAGAAGTACTAGTCTCCCTGGCACTGTCTGTATCAGCTCAGTCAAGGTCATCACATGGATCATTAATACCTGCATTAAACAATGTTCTGATCTGGAGCCACAGGTTCCAGTGATATAGCCAAGCGGAGCAGGGGCACCTCAAGCCCTGTCAACTCCTGATGAATTTGCTGCTGGGAGGGACTGGCCTGGGAGATAGCTGCCTCTGATATTGCCTGTCACTGCGACCATGAGAGGGTACTCTCTCACACCCTGGGGCTCTCAGGCTGCCGTCTGAGGGGACAGGTGATTGAAACTGTTGGAATGGTTGTTTATTAGAGGGAATTTGAGGACTGTATGATTTGATGAAATTTGATAAGGTGTGTGTGTGTGTGTGTGTGTGTGTGTTTGTGCATGCGTGCATCTTTTGGGAGGGACTTGTATGTGCAAGCATGTGGTCAGGTGCACAGGAGTTTGTATGTGTGCGTCTCAGCTGCAGGTCTCACTCCAGTAGGTTTTAATCTCTCACACTGAACTCTGATCTGACCACAGCTGCCCACCCCTCCAGCACCACTACATAACCCCTGGGCCCTCCTCTCCTCTCTCCGCTTGTCACAGTGATGTATGTCCCTAAACACACACACTTTCAGCAAAACAGCTAACATGACAACTGCATCAGGCCAGCTGGACAACCACACAGCCATTTTGGTTAAGCTCAACATCCTCTAGAGCCCTTCAGGTTTCCACTTGATAATGTTCTCTCTCTCTCTCTCTCTCTCTCTCTCTCTCTCTCTCTCTCTCTCTCTCTCTCTCTCTCTCTCTCTCTCTCTCTCTCTCTCTCTCTCTCTCTCTCTCTCTCTCTCTCTCTCTCTCTCTCTCTCTCTCTCTCTCTCTCTCTCTCTCTCTCTCTCTCTCTCTCTCTCTCTCTCTGTCTGTAGTATGGGGCTGATTGACAGAATGGGAGCGTTCTCACGTGTCTGTGTTTTCAGACACTTTTTAACTGCAGTTTGCCATATAGACAGTACAGTATAGTCACCCTGCTAAACAAGCACCCCCACTCCCTGGGATTCCCTCTTTGAATCTCTCTGATCTGACTTTCTAGCTCTCATAATATGAGTCCTGTCTGATTCCTGATTCTCAGCAGCAGCTTTTGTAAATGACTCTCCTTGACCCCTGAATCACTAGAGCTGTTCACCAATGGGCTGCGTTGCGCTGCGCTGTGTCGTATAGACCAGAAAGTATTAGTGATTTGATTAGGAGGATCTTCGTTTACTTTATTTCCCATTTATCCACACCTTTGAGAATTTAGCTGATCTCCTACTACTTGTTTTGGGAGATGTATTGTCTATTAAGGTGTCTTTCCTGTTGAATCTGTGATGAAGAGCTCGGTGAGACTGTCTTAGGTTCATGTAACAGATAGAACTGGTGACTGACAGTGATACAGGCATTTTCAAGACATCACCAAGGGAGACAGATGAACATGAATAAAAATGTCAGCGCTATGACATTTACGATGATGAGGATAGAGGCTCTCACCACTTCTGCTCATCTATTTTTCAGTCTCTCAAAAAGGGAAAAAGATATGTGACCTCCGAGAGAGGAAATTCACAAGCCAAGGTTGAAGAAGATTGTTTGCTGTCCGTTGAAAAGGGGTCCATGGTGCGTATGCCTGGAAGTGTTGTTGAAAGTTTTTCTGTGTCAATCTCGGTTATGTCTCAAGATAGATCAGTTGCACAATATTTTTACATTTACATTTTAGTCATTTAGCAGGCGCTCTTAACCAGAGCGACTTACAATATTTGGAGGTTAGACAAGGTACCCAACTTCAGTGCATTTATAGTGTAGACAAATGCATGGTGTACCTTTCGAAACACAAAATATACACTATATATACAAAAGTATATGGACACCCCTTCAAATGAGTGGATTTGGCTATTTCAGTCACACCCATTGCTGACAGGTGTATAAAATTGAGCACACAGCCATGAAATCTCCATAGACAAACATTAGCATTAGAATGGCCATACTGACAACTCAGAGTGTGATGGGTGATTTGAAGGAGTCAGGTGCAGGAGGGTAAATCACAGAATACAGAATTTATTCCGGAATACAGAGTTACGCAGAAATGCGTCAAACAGTCCAGTGTGCAAAACAGGCGCACTAGAACCAAACAGGCACACGGGGAAAAATATCCTGGCAATACAAAATACGCAGAGCTCAACCGAGCCACACTCTCCTCACAATAAACAATCATACACAAGGACAAGGGGGCAGAGGGAACACTTCTACAAGTACTAATGAGGGGATATGAACCAGGTGTGTGTAATAAACAAGACAAAACAAATGGATGATAAGATGAGGAGCGGCAGTGGCTAGAAGGCCGGTGACGACGAACGCCGAAGCCTGCCCGAACCTGGAGAGGAGGCAGCTTCGGAGGAAGTCATGACGGTACCCCCCCCCCTTGATGCGCAGCTCCAGCAGCGCGCCGACACCGGCCTCAGGGACGGCCAGGAGGACGCGGAGCAGGGCGAGCCGGATGGCGACGGTGGAAATCCCGCAAAAGGGAGTGATCGAGGATATCCCTCACCGGAACCCAGCACCGCTCCTCCGGACCGTACTCTTCCCACTCCACAAGGTACTGAAGGCCCCCCATCCGACGCCTCAAATCCAGGATGGAACAGACAGAGTATGCCGGGGCCCCCTCGATGTCCAGAGGAGGTGGAGGAACCTCCCGCACCTCAGACTCCTGGAGCGGACCAGCCACCACCGGCCTGAGGAGAGACACATGGAACGAAGGGTTAATACGATAATCTGGTGGGAGTAATAACCTATAGGTAACCTTGTTTATCCTCCTCAGGACTTTGAACGGACCCACAAACCGCAGGCTCAGCTTCCGGCAGGGCAGGCGGAGGGGCAGATTCCGGGTCGAGAGCCAGACCCAATCACCCGGTACGAAGACCGGGGCCTCACTGCGGTGGCGGTCAGCATTGGCCTTCTGACGACGCACGGCGCGTTGAAGGTGGACGTGTGCAGCGTTCCACGTCTCCTCCGCTCGCCAAAACCAGTCATCCACCGCAGGAGCCTCGGTCTGGCTCTGGTGCCATGGTGCCAGAACCGGTTGATAACCTAGAACACATTGAAATGGCGTTAGGTTAGTGGACGGAGAGAGTTCTGGGCATATTCGGCCCATGGCAAGAACCTTGACCACTCCCCCGGCCAGTCCTGGCAGTAGGACCGCAGGAAGCTACCCACATCCTGATTCACCCGTTCCACCTGTCCATTAGACTCGGGGTGGAAACCAGAGGTCAGGCTGACCGAGACCTCCAGACGTTCCATTAACGCCTTCCAGACATTGGATGTGAACTGGGGACCCCGGTCAGACACTATGTCCTCTGGTACCCCGTAGTGCCGGAAGACGTGTGTAAACAGGGCCGCCGCAGTCTGCAGGGCCGTGGGGAGACCGGGCAGAGGAAGGAGGCGGCAGGCTTTGGAAAAGTGGTCCAAAACGACCAGGATTGTGTTGTTACCTTGAGAGAGGGGAAGATCAATACTCAGGTGAGACCATGGCCGTTGTGGAACTGGTAAAGGTTGTAACTTACCCGCTGGGAGGTGTCTAGGTGCCTTACTCTGGGCGCACACCTGAGTAGGAGGAGACATACAACCTCACGTCCTTAGCCAAGGTAGGCCACCAGTACTTTCCGGTCAGGCAGCGCACTACACGACCGATACCTTGGTGACCAGAGGAGGAGGACGTGGATGCCCAGTAGATCAGACGGTCACGGACAAGAGCAGGCACGTACCACAGCCCAGCTGGACACTGAGGTGGAGATGGCTCTGTGCGTAACGCCTGCTCTATATCCCCGTCCATCGCCCATACTACCGGTGCCACAATGCAGGAGGCTGGGAGTATGGGGGTATTGTCTCTGGGCCTCTCCTCTGTGTCGTACAGCAGTGACAGTGCGTCTGCCTTCACGTTCTTCGTACCCAGGATGTATGATAGTGTAAAATCAAACCGGGTGAAGAATAGGGCCCACCTGGCCTGGCGAGGGATCAGCCTCCTTGCTGCCCAGATGTACTCCAGGTTACAGGGGTCCGTCCAGACGAGGAAAGGGTGTTTCGCCCCTTCGAGCCAGTGCCTCCACACGGTCAGGGCTCGGACAACAGCTCCCGATCACCAACGTCGTAGTTCTGCTCCGCCGGTCTGAGCTTCTTGGAGAAGAAGGCACAGGGGCGGAGCTTGGGTGGCGTGCCCGAGTGTTGAGGTAGGACCGTGCCTATCCCTACCTCGGACGCATCCACCTCCACTACGAACGGTAGTGATGGATCCCGTGGTCGGGATATATGGATCCCTCTCAGTGCTGGGGTGTGGGTGGCTGGATCCGGTCGCTCAGCTGGTCCCAACAGATCGGGTCCTCTCCTCTCCAGGTGTTGGACGACCTGGAGAACCCGATCCATTGCTTCTCCCAAGCTGGCTAGCATCGTCCAATGCTCCTGGACCTGTGCCACGACTCCAGGCCTGCGCTCCTCTCCTGCTGACTCCATGGCGGGTGTGTGATTCTGTGATCAGTGATTTGAAGGAGTCAGGGGCAGGAGGGTAAATCACAGAATACAGAATTTATTCTGGAATACAGAGTTACGCAGAAATGCGTCAAACAGTCCAGTGCGCAAAACAGGTGCACTGGAACCAAACAGGCACACAGGGAAAAATACCCCGGCAATACAAAATACACGGAGCTCAACCGAGCTACACTCTCCTCACAATAAACAATCACACACAAGGACAAGGGGGCAGAGGGAACACTTATACAAGTACTAATGAGGGGATATGAACCAGGTGTGTGTAATAAACAAGACAAAACAAATGGAATGATGAGATGAGGAGCGGCAGTGGCTAGAAGGCCGGTGACGACCAACGCCGAAGCCTGCCCGAACCAGGAGAGGAGGCAGCTTCGGAAGAAGTCGTATCACAGTGACTTTCACCGTGGCACCATCATAGTCAGTTAGTCAAATTTCTACTCCTGAGTGGCGCAGGGGTCTAAGGCACTGCATCGCAGTGCTAACTGTGCCACTAGAGATCCTGGTTCGAATCCAGGCTCTGTCGCAGCCGGCCGCGACCGGGAGACTCATGGGCGGCGCACAATTGGCCCAGCGTCATCCAGGGTAGGGGAGGGAATGGCCGGCAGGGATGTAGCTCAGTTGATAGAGCATGGCGTTTGCAACGCCAGGGTTGTGGGTTCGATTCCCACGGGGGGCCAGTATATATAAAAAGATATGTATTCACTAACTGTAAGTCGCTCTGGATAAGAGCATCTGCTAAATGACTAAAAATGTAAAATGTAAATGCTCTGCTAGAGCTGCCCCTGTCAACTGTAAGTGCTGTTATTGTGAAGTGGAAACGTCTAGAAGTGTTAGGCCACAGAAGCTCACAGAACGGGACCACCGAGTGCTGAAGTGTGTAGTGCTTAAAAAATAGTCTGTCCTCAGTTGCAACACTCACTACCGAGTTCCCAACTGCCTCTAGAAGCAACGTCAGTACAAGAGCTGTGAGTCGGGAGCTTCATGAAATGGGTTTCCACGGCCGAGCAGCCACACACAAGCCTAAGATCACCATGCGCAATGCCAAGTGTCGGCTGGAGTGGTGTGAAGCTCGCCGCCATTGGACTCTGGAGCAGTGGAAACGCACTCTCTGGAGTGATGAATCACGCTTCACCATCTGGCAGTCCAACGGACTAATCTGGGTTTGGCGGGTCCCAGAAGAACGCTACCTGCCCGAATGCATAGTGTCAACTGTAAAGTTTGGTGGAGGAGGAATAATGGTCTGGGGCTGATTTTCCTGGTTTGGGCTAGGCCCCTTAGTTTCACTGACGGGAAAACTTAACGCTACAGCATACAATGACATTCTAGACGATTCTGTGCTTTCAACTTTGTGGCACCAGTTTGGGGAAGGCCCTTTCTGTTTCAGCATGCCCCCGTGCACAAAGTGAGGTCCATACAGAAATAGTTTGTCGAGATCGGTGTTGAAGAACGTGACTGGCCTGCACAGAGCTCTGACCTCAACCCCAACGAACACTTGGGTTGAATTGGAACGCGAGCCAGGCCTAATTGCCTAACATCAGTGCCTGATGCTCTTGTGGTTGAAAGGAAGTCCCCACAGCAATGTTCCAACATGTAGTGGAAGGCCTTCCCAGAAGAGTGGAGGCTGTTATAGCAGCAAAGGGGGTAACAACTCCTTACTGATGCCCATGATTTTGGAATGAGATGTTTGACGAGTAGGTATCCACATACTTTTGGTCATGTAGTATATCATAGATAAGACTAGCTTTACCTTAAGTGCAGTGCACTACTAATTTAATGGACTCTGTAGTGAGAGGGATAGGTGGAACATCTAGAGGAACATCTAGTGGAACATCTAGAGGAACCTCTAGTGGAACATCTAGTGGAACATCTACATCTAGTGGAACATCTACATCTAGAGGAACATCTAGTTGAACATCTAGAGGAACATCTAGTGGAACCTCTAGAGAAACATCTCTGTATCTGTAACTTGTGACTCTTTGTCTTTTGTGTGTATTTTGTATTTTTTTTGGTAATATTTTATGTACACCCTGTTTTGCCTTCTTGCCAGGTCACCCTCGCAAAATAGGTTTTTAACCTCAATGGGTCTTACCTGGTTAAATAAAGGTTAAATAAAAAAATTCAAGAATCTAGTGCCAGGTGTATTGTTTGTTGTTTGTCCTTTGTTCAGATGAATCATCACTTCCCACCTGTTTGTAAAAGCTTCGTATCTGAAGAGTGCCATTTGAAGTGTTGATGGAGAAAATCTAGAGTTCTACCCTCCTCTGATCTTCCAAAGATGAAAGGACCCAGCCTATTTTCAAAACAAAGAGATTTGCCTTACATTCAAACACTCTATCCAACCCAAATAGAGGAACATTCTTCTGAAAAAAATATCCCCTTCAGCAAACTTTATTTATCTGTTATTTGTTTAGGTACCTACAGCCTACCCTTTGTAGTGATCATCAAATACTATATATCCTCATGAATTTTCAGTTTGTGTGTGTGTCTGTGTGTGTCTGTGTTTGCACTGTATGTGTGTGCATGCGTGCAAGTGTGTGCGACAGAGAGATCGCCACAGAGCTTTGTCCCTCAATAAAATGACCAGCCACTGGGGCAGCACATCGTAAGACATTTCCAGTAGAGCAAAGTAAGGATATAATATTATTTTCATTGCATTTTTGTGCCATCTCATGGGCTTTTGATATCATCCACAGCATGCCTGATAATAATGACTTAAAATATGCAGTTAGAAAGAGACAAATACTGTAGAGATGTAGGCCTAGACCTCAAACCTGTTTGAAATGCATTATCATTTCCACAGACCTGTAAAAGTCTATAAAATATTCAAACACCCCCTCATTTCCATATCCCGAGCAGAGGAGAACTTTCAATTGACTTCGGCAACTTTGAGAGTAAAGTGAAGAGAAAATGTACCTGGAGGACCAAATAAATCTGTATTTGAAATGCTCAATGTAAAAAGTACTCCTCTCAAAGAAAGTGTCCCATTGTCCCTCATCCTACTGTCGTCTGCCTACCACTGATCTTGGGTTGATTGAGCCTCAGCTGTACAGTTCATAATTGACCCATTCACTCTGCCTTGAACCTGTTATAGTATCTCTCTGTGTGTTTCTGAGTTATGTAATTGTCTGTACTGTATGTCTATCCTCATGGTCCTTATCGATCACAGACATGTTGAATGTGACTCAAATCCATTTCCAACAGTTGACCACTCTACCACTGGGAAAGGAATTCCCTATGAATAGTTTATGCACTGTTTATGCATGTGTATATGTACTGATAACTGCCTTTGATGATAATCAGGCTAAAATCAAGAAATTATCTCCCCTAGCGTGTTGTTCTTGGATGCTGCTCAGGCAAGCCAAAAACAATTGCTTTTAGTCTTCATCACTCCGCTAATGATTGGAATAAAATGCCAAACAAACCTCTGCTTCTGTCTAATTGATATTTAACAGCATCTCAGCTTTCCCTTAAGTAAGACTGCTAGCAGTGTGCTCAAGTTCTTCTGATCTTCTCCATTGACAGCTCCTGACGCAAGAGAGGTTTCTCATAATCTGCTCTACTGCCAAACACAAGTCACAACTTGTGTACATCATGATCCACATTCAGTCAGCAGTCAAAGAGAATATTTCCCCAGCGCCATTCTAAAATAGAACAACGAGTGCAAGCTTCCCTGTCTCTCAATCTCTCACTGTCACAGAGATGAGAGTGTCTTAGGTGAGAATGGAGCATGATGTTTCACACATTGATTTAATTGAGGGAATAGATTGTAGATGTGTTACTGTTGTGTATTGATGTTATGTGCATTTGCTCAATGAAGAAACTGTGAGAAATTGTGTTAACAGTCTGTGAGTTTGTCAAACACACTCCCCTCTCTCTATTTACATTTTAGTCATTTAGCAGACACTCTTGTTCCAGAGCGAATTATAGTTAGTGAGTGCATACATTTTTCAACGAACCCACAACCCTGGCGTTGCAAGCGCCATGCTCTACCAACTGAGCTACAGGGGACTCTATCACACACACACACATTATCACAGAAGACTATCATTACAGTACCTTCCAAGTGGCCAGACTCAGTTAGTGTTGGCGAGCAGTAAAAGGCCATGTCAGACACAATGATCAGCCTCTTCAGTGTTCTTTTCCTCCTTCTCCTGATTGCAGCTATCATGCTGGTGTGTGGGTGAGCTGCCCGACTCTCGTCTCTCAAATTAGCATTTACCTGGGTTTATATTCAAACTGAAACCGCTTTGCTCCTGCATTCTGTTATAGCATATCTTTAGATAAAACTAATGAGAACGAGAACTGGAATGAACTTTCTTCAGATGTCTAAACGTTTCTTATGGTAGGAACATTTGGGATTTTGATGATGATGGTGGCTGGCATGTGTCAGGTCAGCGAGATGGACAACCAGGGGGTAAGAGTTTAGTCTAGGTTTAATCTAAGGACAGAGGTGTTTTACACAGCATCTCTTTGGTGGAGGAAGAGGAGAAAGAGGATAATGTGGAAGTGTGTGCGTTTGTGTGTGTGTGTGTCAGACCTGGTACCTGAGGGGAGAAGGGTCATGGGAAAGGAAAATCAATCCCCATTCATGTGATAGTGGATGTGACTTCCCTTCACGTCAGTCATCTGCACCATAACAAACAGACAGTCGGCCAGGGAGTGTGTGTGTGTGTGTTACAGGTGAACACCTGCAGCTGCCAGCTGAGTTTTTGCAAAGTCATTGTGACTGTATACTATCTGGATCTGTAGTGTTCATCATTTTAGAGACAGTATGAAAGGCACAGCCTGATTTATGCAAATGTATTGTTTGTGCTTTTGTTACTAATTTGGTAGGGTCTGGGAAGTAATGTGTCTGAGAAGTTTACTTATTCAGTGTGAGTATGCATTTATAGCTGTGTGTGTTTGTGTGTGAGCAGTGTGTGTGTGCTTGAATGTATGTCTGTGTGTGTCTGTCTGTGTGTACGTGTGTGTGTGTGTGCATGTGTGTGTGCGTGTGCGTGTGCGTGCAGATACAGGTGTTATGGCTGTCAGTCTCAGATCAGTGACAGGAGCTGTGAGTTGTGATGACAGCCTAATTATCAGGCAGTGTAATGGTAAGAGCAGGTGAGTGCTTGTTGGTGTTACGCAAGGAAAGCACTGCAATCAGACCCAGAGGAATTATCAGTGATAACTATCCATGGTAGCCATTGCAGTCAAATGGCAGCCATTGCAGTCGGGCATCTCTGGCAGCTCTTCAAACTCATCAGAGATCACTGAAGCTTCAACAATTTGAATTACACCACAGGGAAAGAGATATGTCATCATTCTCTTGTTGCTTACTCATCTCAGGGAAAATGAGTTTCCCGTTCCTGATCAGGACACAGACAGCCTTTCACACTGACATCACTTTGTCTTTTTCAGCCACTCACACACTGTCAATCACTCAAAGTCATTCATGGTGTATTTGTCTGGGACATTTTCAGGTACAGTGCCTTGCAAAAGTATTCATCCCCCTTGGTGTTTTTCCTATTTTGTTGCATTACAACCTGTAATTTAAATTGATTTTTATTTGAATTTCAAGTAATGGACATACACAAAATAGTCCAAATTGTTGAAGTGAAATGAAAAACATTACTTGTTTCAAAAAATTCAAAAATAAATAAATAACGGAAAAGTGGTGCGTGCATATGTATTCACCCCCTTTGCTATGAAGCCCCTAAATAAGATCTGGAGCAACCAATAACCTTCAGAAGTCACATAATTAGTTAAATAAAGTCCACCTGTGTGCAATCTAAGTGTCATATGATCTGTCACATGATCTCAGTGTATATATACACCTGTTCTGAAAGGCCCAAGAGTCTGCAACACCACTAAGCAAGGGGCACCACCAAGCATGCGGCACCAAGAAGACCAAGGAGCTCTCCAAACAGGTCAGGGACAAAGTTGTGGAGAAGTACAGATCAGGGTTGAGTTATAAATAAATATCAGAAACTTTGAACATCCCACGGAGCACCATTAAATCCATTATTAAAAAATGGAAAGAATATGACACCACATCAAACCTGCCAAGAGAGGGCCGCCCACCAAAACTCACGGACCAGGCAAGGAGGGTATTAATCAGAGAGGCAACAAAGAGACTAAAGATAACCCTGAAGGAGCTGCAAAGCTCCTGTAGTGCCTAAAAGAAACACTTTTGCTGGTCCATGCTTGTGATGATAAGAAGATCCGCCGACACTGTACTCTGTTCACAAAGGTTTATTATAACAAAGAGTTTACAGCATCGAATTTTGACAAACACCTGCAGATGTCTGGAAAACAGCCCGAGCCAATCTGATTAGCTATTCTTCTTATTCTATTGTTCAAGACATGGTTTTATATCCTCCAATGACGTATTATGGTGTGATTCTAAAAAAACCAATCCCTAGTCTTTTCTTCCTCACTCCCCATCTCCTCTTTCCATGAACATCAGTAATGCTTTCCAGATGTTACAACCAAGTAGAGCAAAGTTCAGCTGTTACACAATTTTGTAAACGTCAGCACAATCCTAGACTCTTAAGATACTACATATTTCCCCCCTTCGAGACTAATTAAGTCTCGAAAACAAAAAGAATAGGATTATGACAAATAACAATTCTTGCTCTTGAGTATCTTTAACAATAAACCAAAATTTATGGAGATTAAACACATGTTTATATAGACACATTTTTGTATGTAGTGTAAATACATTATTATGGAGTGTAAATAAATTGTCATGGAGTGTAAATAAATTGTCATGGAGTGTAAGTAAATTGTCATGGAGTGTAAATAAATTGTCATGGAGTGTAAGTAAATTGTCATGGAGTGTAAATGAATTGTCATGGAGTGTAAGAGCGAAAAACCTGTCTGGCAGCTTTCATTCCAAATATCCATCAGTCAGTCAAGACAGGAAAATTCTCTCACGGCCCCTCTGCCCTAGGCGACCACCTAAGTACTCCAGATCAATTCACACATCTTCATGAATACATTTTAAGCTATGATGCAATTGAATACATATGAAAACCCCAGCAAACAAAATACAATCAAAATGTCCACTTTCAGGCTGGTCGACCCATCGGACCCTCCTGTGGATTCTCTCTGTCCTTGCCTAGACCCCATATCCCTAAACTTCAACGAAATAAACAAAAACATCTGAGGTCCCCACATGTACCCAACACAGAAAACATAATTGTTCAGAAATTAATACAGAAAGAATATAACACTGGAATGTAGTAAGAATATAACACTGGAATGTAGTCCACTACACTTCATCTCCTCCACAGTGTCGTCTTTCAATGCGACGTTGATGATGGAATCTGAACATTTCCACTCCTTCCTTGTTCCACTTCCTCCAGTCCATTCATATTGTCCATGTTTGAGTATTTGAGTCCCTCTACATATTCCCCCATATGCTTCTGGAAGAAAAGAAAATACCAAACAGTATCTTTTGCAAAACAACACATGCAAATTAAAACATCAATATCAGCAATAATATAAGAATTCCAAAAAATGATATGAATTCCATTTCCCCCCTTTGATTCATCACAATAATATAATCATCCCACAATCAGATATTCCAAATTTCCTAGAGTTATTTCAACCCTAGTTTTCATAACATTTTAGTCTGACTTTTTCCAATTTTTTCTTTCTCTAATTTTTCAAAAACCATTTCACTGATTTATTCACAAAACTCTTTCCCATTTTCTTTTGAGTATATTAAATCGGGAAATTCCCACCTGCTGATGACTTCTTTACACAATAACTTTGCAACCGACTGAGCATCTTTTAGCTTAGTTGAACATCTTATGCACCACTTGGTATATGAATGTAACCAAGAATAACAGTCACACATTATTTTTCAGACAGATTATGCACCTACCTATGACATAGTCAATCTATTCAAGAAAATATGGTTCCCAAAAACTCTACTCCTTTGTGATCTTTATCCTAATCTCCCCTTTTACAACATTAGCTAACCCATAGCTTACTAAATCATCTTGGTTTCTCCAAAACAATAATTGATTGCTACTCTAACGATTTTTCTATTGTCTTCAAAACACTTGCTTTCGAAAGTCCTTCAATTTCTGGTTCAATTCCTTGGATTGCTTCATCTTTCAATGGATACTGATTCTTCCAAGGAGGTCTGGCTCCTCAACTTTCACCTCAATTGGGCTGATTTCACAAATCCAATATCAGTACTACTTTGATATCTCAAACATTCTTGAACTTTTTTCAACATCTCTTCTTCCATAGATTCTCAATCCATCTTCACACTTCAAACACATTCATTTATCTTCCGTATAGCTTATGACTCTCCTTGTCCTTGAGCCAAAATCATCATTTTCAGAAATCGCTGATTTTCACTCCTCCAAATCCTTCTCATAATTAGTTGATTTGACTTAGTGAGATGTGTAACCTCTTCAGGCTGAACACAGATAAAAGCCTTTCTGCTATCCATCATCACTTCCCATAGTCCATTGTTTATTTTCACTTCAATTGTTGGATCTTTTTCTCTTCTTCTCTAATCGGTGCTATCAGTTGAAACTCCTCCTTTTCGGATCTTCTGGGCACCTCTAGAATTCTTGCTCCTTTCCTCTAAAGGGTTCACCTGTCCTCCAGATGATCTTCACTTGCTCCTGTATCTTCCTCTGAAATTATTTCTTTCCAGAAACTATCTATGGATATGAAACAACTTGTACCACTAGTTGTGGCTGGTACAATTGTATTTGACCTTGTTCAGTTGAAACTGTAGCAGTGATTGTTGATTTGGTTCACACTGATTCTGCATAACCAAAGCTTCTCTTCTCCTTCTTCTTCTCCACCAATTGTATTTGATTGAGTTTTCTGAGAGTTTCTTGGTCCTGTTCTTTCTGGTTGTGTTCCTTTTTCCGGTACAGATCCACTTGATGGGCTATATGATCTGTATAGACACCTTTTGTCATGCTCCCAAGTCCAACCACTTCTGCCAGTTTGCTCCTTACCGGTAAGGGCAGTCCCATCTGTAGTTTAGCTCTCAAGATTGACTGCTCAATTTGACTCACATCTGGATCATTTCCGGTAATATTTCTCCACACTTGATGAACTCTCTGACACGTAGGCTCTTGGATTTTCTTGTTGTCCTAGTGGGTCAATCAGAATGTTGTCAGGATGCACATTTGTTGGAAACGTATCCTTCAGTGCTCTCCACAGCCGATTCCTACTTGCAGCCAACAATTCAGGATCGTTCACTGCAGTCCCCACATATCTATGAAGTCCAGCTCTCTGAAAAATTTCTTCCATGCCTGGAATCCCAAGGAGATTAGCCAAAAGTCTCTTGATGTCTCCTATGGCAGACTGTGTTCCCACCGTAATTTCTTCCAACTTTGAAATCCAAGGATATGCTCCATCTTGAAGAGTAGGCAGCTTCTCAAGTATATCTGACATATCGGTGTTCTGCAAAGGCTTATATTCTAGGTTTTGTCCTCGAATGATCACCGGCATAATTTTCTTACTAGTGTCATCTTTCCTTGGCCTCAATGTATATCTCTTCTCAGATTCTTGGGATTCTTTCCTCAGCAGCTTCTTCTCCTTTGTCTTCAGCTTCTTGAGTCGTTCTTCCAGTTCTTTTACTTCTTCTAAGTTATTGGCCTTATACAGGTATGATACGCATCGGTCTATATCTCTTTCTACTTCTTCTGTGTTAGTCATTGGAGGATAAAATCCTCTTGAATATGAAGCACCTTTAGTCTCCAAATCTTCATCGCTGTCTCCATCTTCATTTTCATCAGGGCTTGAATCGCTTGTATTCTTCTTCTTCCAACTTCCATCACCCCTTCTTTCCGCTCTGGCCAACCTCTGTCTGATGACAGGGTCATATCCACCCATGATCTCTTCTGAATCACTCTGATCATCATCATCATCATCATCATCATCATCATCAAGTTCCATCCTCCTTGATCTCACTCTACCCTTAGTCTCCAGACATCTCGTTGTCTTCCTGCCTTTGGAGTTTGGATTCATCTTTATGGTCGTTTCTGCTTGTCCTCTCTCTATTATTCGTTCATCCTCATCTCTGATGCAATAATCACCTTCCTGAATGATCACTGGAATCTGAGGATAAACGTCCTTAAACTTGGCTTCTTTCTCATAAGGTGGGGGTGTTTTTGCTGAATCCATATATGAGAAAGGTGTATTGACTTCTGCAATCAGTTTTTCTGTCACCTTCACCTCTTTTGCCATTTTCTCTGTACCTCTGTCTCTCCTGTCTTTTGTATCTTTTATCAGTTTTTGTCCTTCATTTTCAAACAGCTTAAGAACATCCAGCTCTCTTTGTCTTTTTTTCTTTGCGAAGTTTTCCCTTCTTCCCCTTCTTTTGTTCTGCCTTATACGTGGATACAAGCACTTGCATTATCTTGATGACGTCTGGATTAAAAGTGCCTTCCAATGGCCATGGTTGTTCAATGTCAGGCCAACGTTTATTCCATTTCTCAGATAGTTTTGCTATACCATTAACTAGAGGATTACTATTCTGTACTACATGAAGAGGAGTAATTGCTTTTGTAGTTTTGATGTCCTTTTTCCCCATTGTAATGACTATGTTATGTGTTTCCCTCTTGTTTCCCTCCTTTTTTTTTTTTTTTTTTTTTTTTTTATTAAAAAATAATTAATCAATTAATCCAATCAATCAATTAACCAATTAAATCAATCAAAAATCAACCAATCAATCAATCAAAAAATCAAATCAATCAATCAATCAACTAATTCAATCAATCAATCAAATCAATCAATCAATCAACTAATTATATCAATCAATCAAATCAATCCAATCAACTAACTAAACAAAATCAATCAATCAATTACTAATCAAATCAATCAATCAATTAATCCAATCAATCAACTAATCAATCAAATCAATGAATTACTAATCAATCAATCAACTAATCAATCAATAAATCAATCAATCAATCAATCAAAAAATCAAATCAATCAATCAATCAACTAACTAAACAAAATCAATCAATCAATTACTAATCAATCAATCAATTGATTACCAATCAAATCAATCAATCAATCGATCATCAATGAAATCAATCAATCAACCAGTCAATTAATTAATTAACTAAATCAATCAATAAACTAACTAAATCAATCAAACAATCAATCCAATCAATCAATCAACTAATTACTTCAATCAACAAATTTAACCAATCAACTAATCTGATCAATCAATAATCAACCCAACTCAATCAAACAAACAATCAATCAATTAACTAAATCAATCAATCCAACCAATCAATCAAATCAATCAGTCAATCACTAATAAATCAATCAATCAATCGATCACCAATGAAATCAATCAATCAACTAATTAAACCAAATCAATCAATCAATTACCAATCAATCAATCAATCAACAAATTAAACCAAATCAATCAATCAATTACCAATCAATCAATCAATGAATCGATCACCAATGAAATCAATCAATCAACTAATTAAACCAAATCAATCAATCAATCACCAATCAATCAATCAATGAATCGATTACCAATGAAATCAATCAATCAACTAATTAAACCAAATCAATCAATCAATTAATTAAAAAATAAAATCAATCAACCAATTCAATCAATAAATCAAATCAATCAATGAATTAATCCAATCAATCAATCAATCAATCAATCCAATCAATTTGTTTGTGAATTTTATTTTACCAAATTATTGATTGGTGGCAGTCTTACCACATCCGATCAGGAAAGGTAAAGGAAAGTAGTCAACTCCAGAGCAATTAAAAAAATAAAAGATCTGTACCAACTCACAACCCAATTGCTTAATAAGCACCTAATTACCTTAATTTTACAGAATAATGTTAATGCTGGATTTCCAAGACAACTCTAATCAATACAAGTCATTCACGGAAACTGTAATGTGCAATTATCAATTACATAAATTCATCAGTCTGTTGCCAAGCTCTTGCGAAATGGTCACAACATGAAATATTCTATGTAAACACAATGTATCAATTATATCCTGTAAGGGAAAGTAGATTTGTGAATAATAACAGCACTGGCCTTGATTTGGACTGGGTTGCCGTCACTGGTGTCAGTTGATGTCAGCCCCTCCTCTTTCTCTCTCTCTCTCTGTCTCCTCCTTCTCGTCTCTCGTATGACAGAAAGACAAAAGCACAAAGAAGAGTTTAGTGTATATATTTTTTCCCACATTCACGCTAAGAAATAAGCAAACAGCTTAACTCAGGAATATTATAAATAGCTCAATAACATTTTATTTTATTCATTTATTTTATTATTATTATTATTAATCCGTCAATATATCTGTCATTCACCAACTCAACCGATTATCAACCAAACAGTTTTACAGTCAAGCAATAGTTAATTCAAGAGAAGATTTCACTTGTGTGCAAAATTCCCCCTCCCGTTTTCTATTTTGTCTGCACTGAAAACAGACTCTCCCGTTCTCTCTCCAGTTCAGTGCAGGGGAGTGGCTAAACTCACAAATCCTACGCGTGCGCAGTTCAGTCACCAACGTGATTTCAGAGTGGAAGGAGCTATAGACAGTTGCTCCGTTCTCTTCTCCCATAGACAATAACACTTAAGACTTTAACAGAGCTCACAAACTGAACACATAGAACATACAGAACACAGAACACAAACCCACTACCAAGCTTGTTATCTTTCACTTATCTGCAGATTTATAGTTATGCTGTTATCAATTACAAAACATCTCTATACACTCTTAAAAAGTCCTCCCTGTAGGCTCATGATTCGTTAGTAAACGTTCTCTTTTTATAGAGACTCATAAGATCTTTAAACTTATAGTCCTTCCAGGGGGCTCATAGTTTATATAGTTTAAGAATTACAAACGTTCTCACAAACAGAGACTCATAAGATATTTAACCTTAACTGTGTTGTAGGGGTTTCAACTTTTTTACTCTAGGGGCTTAACATTTGAAAACCAAGATACCTAACACATTTATTTACAAGAGACTAAAAACTCTGCTCAAAGCCTTAGTCGACACACATCTGGAAGTCATCAAGCACGCAGCCACACTCACTCTGTTCCACACACACACTCGCTGACAGAGAAATGTGCTTTTTCCTCCTCTCAGACACACACATAGTTACATACAGGATCCATTAATACAAAGCAAACTTGCTCATCGCCGTTCCTTTTGTCTTTTAAATTCTTTTGCTAAATTTCTGCTACCTTAAGTTGCCAACATTAAATGAGAGGTTACATTGGACATACAATCCGTCAACCATATTCCAAGAGGTAACATACAATTTAATATATGTTGTACAAACTCACTGTTCCCAGAACAGACTTGAGAGTTAATTCTAATAACTATCAAGATTTATGGCCATCATATGGATGCCTTGGTCTCAAGGGCTTGCTTAAATTAACGGCGCCCTAAAAGTATACTGTTAACTCATATCAAGCGTTATCCTCTAAGCCTTTCATTGAACACTCCTTTCACTTTTATTCAAGGCAAAATATGTGTGTCCAAATCGGTGTGCCCTACAGACACTCCCCCACTGTTTGCGTTGTTCTCAACGCAAACTAATTCAGAAAATTTAGAACGGAACTCCTACCACACAGCAAAAGAACCAGCAAAATGCACGCATAAGTAATTTAACGGTACATCTCTAACGCACACACTCTCTGGACTCACAAAACGGCCAGCGCCCAATGTAAGGGATTAAACTCACCTTATTTTTGCCGGCTTCTTTGAGCGGTAGTCGTTTTGTAGCCCAGGAATGGAATGCAAAGAAGAGACGTAGCACGTCCCAAAAAGAATAAAAATAAAATAAAACTACCTCGTCGCCATTAATGTAGTGCCTAAAAGAAACACTTTTGCTGGTCCATGCTTGTGATGATAAGAAGATCCGCCGACACTGTACTCTGTTCACAAAGGTTTATTATAACAAAGAGTTTACAGCATCGAATTTTGACAAACACCTGCAGATGTCTGGAAAACAGCCCGAGCCAATCTGATTAGCTATTCTTCTTATTCTATTGTTCAAGACATGGTTTTATATCCTCCAATGACGTATTATGGTGTGATTCTAAAAAAACCAATCCCTAGTCTTTTCCTCCTCACTCCCCATCTCCTCTTTCCATGAACATCAGTAATGCTTTCCAGATGTTACAACCAAGTAGAGCAAAGTTCAGCTGTTACACAATTTTGTAAACGTCAGCACAATCCTAGACTCTTAAGATACTACACTCCACAGCGGAGATTGGAGTATCTGTCCATAGGACCATTTTAAGTGTACACTCCACAGAGCTGGGCTATATGGAAGAGTGGCCAGAAAAAAGCCATTGCTTAAAGGAAAAAATAAGCAAACACGTTTGGTGTTCGCCAAAAGTCAAACATATGGAAGAAGGTACTCTGGTCAGATGAGACTAAAATTGAGCTTTTTGGCCATCAAGGAAAAAGCTATGTCTGGCGCAAACCCAACACCTCTCATCACCCCGAGAACACCATCCCTACAGTGAAGCATGGTGGTGGCAGCATCATGCTGTGAGGATGTTTTTCATCGGCAGGGACTGGGAAACTGGTCAGAATTGAAGGAATGATGGATGGCGCTAAATACAGGGAAATTCTTGAGGGAAACCTGTTTCAGTCTTCCAGAGATTTGAGACTGGGACGGATGTTCACCTTCCAGCAGGACAATGACCCTAAGCATACTGCTAAAGCAACACTTGAGTGTTTAAGGGGAAACATTTAAATGTCTTGGAATGGCCTAGTCAAAGGCCGGAGCTCAATCCAATTGAGAATCTGTGGTATGACTTAAAGATTTCTGTACACCAGCTGAACCCATCCAACTTGAAGGAGCTGGAGCAGTTTTGCCTTGAAGAATAGGCAAAAATCCCAGTGGCTAGATGTGCCAAGCTTATAGAGACATACCCCAAGAGACTTGCAGCTGTAATTGCTGCAAAAGGTGGCTCTACAAAGTATTGACTTTGGGGGGGGGGAATAGTTATGCACGCTCAAGTATTCTGTTTTTTTGTCTTATTTCTTGTTTGTTTCACAAAAAAAATTATTTTGCATCTTCAAAGTCGTAGGCATGTTGTGTAAATCAAATGATACAAACCCCCCAAAAATCTATTTTAATTCCAGGTTGTAAGGCAACAAAATAGGAAAAATGCCAAAGGGGGTAAATACTTTCGCAAGCCACTGCAGCTTGTGGTCGTTGTGGTCATTTATGACAGTTTGTGGTATTCTGTGGTATTTTAAGGTACAGTACCAGTCAAAAGTTTGGACACACCTACTCATTCAAGGGTTTTTCTTTCATTTTACTATTTTCTACATTGTAGAATAATAGTGAAGACATCAAAACTATGAAATAACACAAATCGAATCATGTAGTAACCAAAAAAGTGTTAAACAAATCAAAATATATTTTATATTTCAGATTCTTCAAATAGCCACCCTTTGCCTTTATGACAGCTTTGCACACTCTTGGCATTCTCTCAGCCAGCTTCACCTGGAATGCTTTTCCAACAGTCTTTAAAGAGTTCCTACATACGCTGAGCAATTGTTGGCTGCTTTTCCTTCAGTCTGCCGTCCGACTCATCCCAAACCATCTCAATTGGGTTGATGTTGGGGGATTGTGGAGGCCAGTTCATCTGATGCAGCACTCCATCACTCTCCTTCTTGGTAAAATAGCCCTTACACAGCCTGGAGGTGTGTTGGGTCATTGTCCTGTTGAAAAACAAATGATAGTCCCACTAAGCCCAAACCAGATGGGATGGCGTATCGCTGTAGAATGCTGTGGTAGCCATGCTGGTTAAGTGTGCCTTGAATTCTAAATAAATCACAGACAGTGTCACCAGCAAAGCACCCCCACACCATAACACCTCCTCCTCCATTGTTTACAGTGGGAACTACACATGCGGAGATAATCTGTTCACCCACACCGCGTCTCACAAAGCCACATTTCCACCAGTCTAATGTCCATTGCTTGTGTTTCTTGGCCCAAGCAGGTCTCTTATTCTTATTGGTGTCCTTTAGTAGTGGTTTCTTTGCAGCAATTCGACCATGAAGGCCTGATTCATACAGTCCCCTCTGAACAGTTGATGTTGAGATGTGTCTATGACTTGAACTCTGTGAAGCATTTATTTGGGCTGCAACTTCTGAGGCTGGTAACTCTAATGACCTTTCCTCTGCAGCAGAGGTAACTCTGGGTCTTCCATTCCTGTGGCGGTCCTCATGAGAGCCAGTTTCATCATAGCGCTTGATGGTTTTTACGACTGCACTTGAAGAAACTTTCAAAGTTCTCCGTATTGACTGACCTTCATGTCTTAAAGTAATGATGGACCGTCGTTTCTCTTTGCTTATTTGAGCTGTTCTTGCCATAATATGGACTTGGTCTTTTACCAAATAGGGCTATCTTCTGTATACCCCCCAATACCTTGTCACAACCCAACTGATTAGCTCAAACGCATTAAGAAGGAAAGAAATTCCACAAATTAACTTTTAAGAAGGCACACCTGTTAATTGAAATGCATTCCAGGTGACTACCTCATGAAGCTGGTTAAGAGAATGCCAAGAGTGTGCAAAGCTGTCATCAAGGCAAAGGGTGGCTATTTGAAGAATCTCAAATATAAAATATATTTTGATTTGTTTAACACTTTTTTCGTTACTACATGATTCCCTATGTGTTATTTCATAGTTTTGATGTCTTCGCTATTATTCTACAATGTAAAAAAAATTACAAAATAAAGAAAAACCGTTGAAAGAGTAGGTTTGTCCAAACATTTGACTGGTAGTGTATTTTGGGGGTGTTTGGGGGTAGTTTGTGGTAGTAGTCCAAACCTGAGCTTGGCGTGGCAATTATATCAGTGTTACAGGTGGTGAGATGGCATATCTCTGTCTTTCATAAACAGGCCATCTGCTGAATCTTTCCAGACAAGACAAAGGAACAAACTGATCCACCCTGTCACCTCCTAACATTAAGAAATATCATCTAGCTTCCCACAAAATACACATGATCCTCTGAAATCTTCCCAGACTGCACTTTTGGATCGATAGAAAGTCTCTATGGTATTACTAGGTATATGTCAGTTTCAGTCCCAGATGAAATTAAATCTATCAATTTTCAGTGTTTGTATGCTCTCTTTCCTCTATAATTTACAAAGAAAGATAGATCAATTGACACAATGGGTCCATCAGTTCTTGTTGTGCTGTGACTCCGTTCGATAACAACGTGTGGGATTGTTTTATGGAGTGCTTAATTCTTTACTCATAGTAACAATCTTTATTTTGTCCTGTTGATGAGACATTCATATAGCATTTTTTTATTTTTTTATTGTCATTTTAGCAGACCCTCTTATCCAGAGCGACTTACAGTTAGTGAGTGCATACATTTTTCATACTGGCCCCCCGTGGGAATTGAACCCACAACCCTGCCGTTGCAAGCGCCATGCTCTACCAACTGATTTACAGGAGGCCCTGTAAGGTGTCAAACCTCCCTCTTGCATCATCATAATCAACCTTTTTGTTCATTGACCATCTTAATCTGTGCCTGTCTGTCGATGAATACTGATTTTTCTTTCTCCTTGCAACCCAACATCCATGAGTAAAGATACAACAGGTTGCTATATGAACATACCACACTGAGAGATGTACACTCAGCGGCCAGGTTATTAGGTACACCCATCTAGTACCGGTTCGAACCCCCCATTTGCCTCCAGAACAGCCTGAATTCTTCGGGGAATTCTACAAAGTGTCGGAAACGTTCCACAGGGATGTTGGTCCATGCTGACGCAATGGCATCACTCAGTTGCTGCAGACTGGACGGTGATACAGTGGGGAGAACAAGTATTTGATACACTGCCGATTTTGCCGATTTTCCTACTTACAAAGCATGTAGAGGTCTGTAATTTTTATCATAGGTACACTTCAACTGTGAGAGACGGAATCTAAAACAAAAATCCAGAAAATCACATTGTATGATTTTTAAGTAATTAATTTGCATTTTATTGCATGACATAAGTATTTGATCACCTACCAACCAGTAAGAATTCCGGCTCTCACAGACCTGTTAGTTTTTCTTTAAGAAGCCCTCCTGTTCTCCACTCATTACCTGTATTAACTGCACCTGTTTGAACTCGTTACCTGTATAAAAGACACCTGTCCACACACTCAATCAAACAGACTCCAACCTCTCCACAATGGCCAAGACCAGAGAGCTGTGTAAAGACATCAGGGATAAAATTGTAGACCTGCACAGGCTGGGATGGGCTACAGGACAATAGGCAAGCAGCTTGGTGAGAAGGCAACAACTGTTGGCGCAATTATTAGAAAATGGAAGAAGTTCAAGATGACGGTCAATCACCCTCGGTCTGGGGCTCCATGCAAGATCTCACCTCGTGGGGCATCAATGATCATGAGGAAGGTGAGGGATCAGCCCAGAACTACACGGCAGGACCTGGTCAATGACCTGAAGAGAGCTGGGACCACAGTCTCAAAGAAAACCATTAGTAACACACTACGCCGTCATGGATTAAAATCCTGCAGCGCACGCAAGGTCCCCCTGCTCAAGCCAGCGCATTTCCAGGCCCGTCTGAAGTCTGCCAATGACCATCTGGATGATCCAGAGGAGGAATGGGAGAAGGTCATGTGGTTTGATGAGACAAAAATAGAGCTTTTTGGTCTAAACTCCACTCGCCGTGTTTAGAGGAAGAAGAAGGATGAGTACAACCCCAAGAACATCATCCCAACTGTGAAGCATGGAGGTGGAAACATCATTCTTTGGAGATGCTTTTCTGCAAAGGGGACAGGACGACTGCACCGTATTGAGGGGAGGATGGATGGGGCCATGTATCACGAGATCTTGGCCAACAACCTCCTTCCCTCAGTAAGAGCATTGAAGATGGGTCATGGCTGGGTCTTCCAGCATGACAACGACCCGAAACACACAGCCAGGGCAACTAAGGAGTGGCTCCGTAAGAAGCATCTCAAGGTCCTGGAGTGGCCTAGCCAGTCTCCAGACCTGAACCCAATAGAAAATCTTTGGAGGGTGCTGAAAGTCCATATTGCCCAGCGACAGCCCCGAAACCTGAAGGATCTGGAGAAGGTCTGTATGGAAAAGTGGGCCAAAATCCCTGCTGCAGTGTGTGCAAACCTGGTCAAGACCTACAGGAAACGTATGATCTCTGTAATTGCAAACAAAGGTTTCTGTACCAAACATTACGTTCTGCTTTTCTGATGTATCAAATACTTATGTCATGCAATATAATGAAAATCAATTACTTAAAAATCATACAATGTGATTTTCTGGATTTTTGTTTTAGATTCCGTCTCTCACAGTTGAAGTGTACCTATGATACAAATTACAGACCTCTACATACTTTGTAAGTAGGAAAACCTGCAATATCGGCAGTGTATCAAATACTTGTTCTCCCCACTGTACATTCATGCTGAGAACAGCCGTTCTCTCATCCCAAACATGCTCTATTGGGTTGAGTTCTGGGGACTGCGCAGGTCACTCAAGGAAACTGAACTCGCTGTCATGTTCCAGGCGATGTTTTCCCACTCCTCAATTGTCTAGTGAGATCGTGTGTCCATTGGAGACACTTCTTCTTGTTTTTAGCTGATAGGAGTGGAACCCGCTGTGGTCGTCTGCTGCATAACCCATCCGTGACAAGGATCGACGAGTTGTGCATTTGGAGATGCCGTTCTGCACACCACTGTTGTACTGCAATGTTATTTGTCTGTTTGTGGCCTGCCTGTTAGCTTGCACAATTCTTGCCATTCTCATTCGACCTCTCTCATTAACAAGCTGTTTTTTCGCCCACAGGACTGCCGCTGACTGGATGTTTTTTGTTTGTCGCACCATTGTCGGTAAACCCTAGACACTGTCGTGTGTGAAAAGCCAAGGAGGGCGGACGTTTCTGAGCTACTGGATCCGGCGTGCCTTGCATCGACAATCATACCATGCTCAAAGTCGCTTAGGTCACTAGTTTTGCCCATTCTAAGAGTCAATTGAACAGTAACTGAATACCTCAATGCCTGTCTGCCTGCTTTATATAGCAAAGCCACGGCCACGTGACTCACTGTCCATTTTCGTGAACAGGGTGGTTGGTGTACATAATAAACAGCCCATTGAGTGTATAGTCCAATGTGGGTGCTGTCTGTGGTGCTTTAATGTTCATTTTGAGGTTTTCTCTGTTATGTCCTCATGGCTCACTGATTTACAGTGATCATTAACTGAGTGAAGCTTATCCTGGCTGTTAGTAAATGTATGTAGTCTGCTCCAAGCCCCGAGAGACTGCTTTGGGGCAGGATCCATCTTCCACCTGTAGGGGTTTTCCAGCTGTTGCTCTTTACATCGCAGGGCACAATGGACTTGCCTGGCCACCCAGACTCCTTGCTCTGGCCAAACGCCACGCCCCGCCCACGGACGTTAGTTTCTTCTCCGCAATGAGCCTAGATCTGAGTACCTCCCCGACCCTTTACCGAATGTGAACACATTAGGGGCTGTCTGGTTGGGCCAGAGTCAGAACACACGTGGGTAAAGCGGCGCCTTGAAAATTTGACTTTGGCTTTGATTCTCTGATTGGTTAGAGACGATCCAATCGCTGATGACTTTGTTTTGTACAATGCCCCTGGTGCCCCTCGTCACCACAAATGACTTCAATGATGGCAGTCTCAGACCAAAGTATGTAGCGTATGACAGAGCAGCAGAATACTTTAGTGTGAGTCAGCAGGCAAACATTGGACTGCATCTTATTTACGTCATGTCTCCTTTTCTCCAGTGCTCTTGTTTTTTCTAGTCTCCTTTCTATCGGAGACCACTGCACTTGACCTTGTTGTGATTAGGTTTGCTACTGTAGCTCATTACTGTGTTTATGTCTTCAGGCTGACTGTGTGGTTTTAGTCCTTGGCACATTCATAACCACCTACAGTGCTACTGACAAACCCATAGCCATCAGCCAATCACACGGATAAGTGCTCTCGCATGGCCTAATGGTTCTTCCGACATACTGTTTGTTTCTTTAGAACATATTACATGTAGACTACTCTCCTCACAGTATTACTCCCACTTGGCCTAGATTCTAGGAACGTTGGTTTACATGTCTTTTACGGGACACATGTACCATTCCTCTCACCGTTTCCATGGTTACTAAAAGCATTTGTCACCCTGTCTGATTTTATTTATTTTTTACATTTGTCCAGGTTCTAACAAGGGAGTGGCGGTGTTTAAGAGTAAACAAAAATGTGAGTCAGGATGCAAACGTTAATGCAGCATTACATGGAGTTCAGAGGCCAATCTGTTAAACTGCGTAGGCTACTGAGTGCCAGCCTGCCAGCACAGCCAGGGGTTTTCCCATGTTGTGTGGAAAAGAGTGGTCTGTCTTTATGAAATATATAATGGTTGGTATCAGGTAAATTATGTATATAATCTTATGCTCACTTGTTGTTTACTGAGGGCTACATAATTACATTTAATTATTTAAGTATTTTCCAGCTTCCCACCCAATTAGATCTAAAGAAGATGGAATTCATATGGACATACCTGCTCTAGCTGAATTTACAATTGTTTATCATTTCCAGCATTCCTCTGACAGACTAATAATAATAATAATAATAGGGTAAACTAGCAGGGAGAATCTGGATAGTGCTTGTGTCTCCTGTGTATACAAGCAAGAGTTTGATCTTGTTCTTGTTGGAATAGTCGTGAGATTTGTGAAAGTGGTGTTTTAAGGTCTGCTGTATGACCGTGCATGTGAAGTTAACAGCTGTTGACTATAATAATAAGTACTGTATGTCATGGATCAGCTTAATGGTGATACTCTATAGCAGGGATGGCGGATGGGCAACTTTGATGGAGATATGGACCACAAAATAATCTGAACTCTTAATGAGGGGCCACAGTGGCAGAGAAAATCTACAGCTAATTTCCTGCAATTCTACACATTTTGCCATAGGGTGGAAAGAAATGTCTGCAGTTTTTTATATGATATCTGAGTGAGAGTGACTAACAAAATCAATGGGGGCCCCCCAGTCGGTAATTCAACCATGATTAATACAAGTTTAGACTGTAGACTAATTTACCAATCTAAAAAAAAAATTAACCGTCATGGGATAGTTGATTGACTGTCAGTGACTGACATAACAACAGTCAAACTGCTGATGCACAACCAAATTTGAAATTGCACCTTGTTTATTCTACTATTATAACTGTCAACAGTAAATTGTGACTCCGACTGAGTTCCTGTGTCCCATACTCACATGCATGTTAATACCAGTTGAGTTCATGTAGCTCAGACTATCCTGTTCAGGCTGTCACTATGTCCATAATTGTAGTTTCATGAATGCCTGCTGCTCGTCTCTGCTACACTCCTTCACAGAGCCAGAATTTGGCGAGGTGAGTTGACACAACCTGTTTTACTGCCCGCCATTGTCCCAAATGCTGTTTCAAATCCATTCACCCTGTCAATTTAGAGAAGATCTCAGGATTAGTATGTTGTGTGGCTGAAGCAGTCAGACAACACTTTGTGAGGTAAAAGATGAGATGTGACAATGCTGTATTGTAAGGGAGATTTTCACAGCACAGCATGTGGTGAATTGATACGTTTATTCCTCGAGCTGGTTGTTTGATAATGTGGGTTAGTGTTTCTCACACAGACCTGAAGAGTGAATCTTGCATGTGGAGTGAATAGCACCTGTCACCAGCAGGTCCTGGCCGTTCTGCCGCCAAAAGCGAGACAAAAACAAAAATGACGCCCTCCTCCTATAACCTCGCGAAACTAGAATAGTCCCAGTAAGCAAAATGACGTTGAAAATACCTATTTTTACAGACGCTGAAGTTAGGTTCATTTTAGGTTCTTAAGGAAAGTTGAAAAGACGTCTTGAGTAGAGTACATTAGAGAAAAGCATGGTACAATACAGTACATTATACTGTACTATACTCTACTGTGCTGTACTGAACTATACTTTTCTTTACTGTACTGTACTGTACTTTTCTTTACTGTACTGTACTGTACCCTGCTGTGCTGCACTGTGCTGTCCAAACTTGTGACTTGTGACTATGATTGGTTCAGATTTGGTCCATTCAAATATTTGGGCCAAGTCAAGGCCGGTCCGGACCGGACCAAATCTGAACCAATTATAGACATCAAGGCCAGTCCGGACTGCACCAAAAAAAAAAAAAAAAAAAAGACAGCTGGTCCAGACAGGACCAAAACAAGATGTCCAAAAGACGTCAGCGTGGGTCCGTGCTTCCTGGGGAGTAGCCTACAGTGTCAGCCATAATGGAATGTTATGAATGCCCATCCATGTGGTAGGCCTACCGTTTGTAAAACAGGCAGTTGCATTGGCTTTATTAGTCCTGATTCCTAATCATTTTGGCTATTTAAGCTCTGAATATCAGCTACCCAACTTTATCAGGAGCACAGGACGCTAGTGACACCTTAATTGGGGAGGATGGGCTTTTGTTAATGGCTGGAGTGGAGTAAGTATAATGGTATCAAATACATCAAACATGTGTTTGATGCCATTCCATTGACTCCGTTCCAGCCTTTATTATGAGCCGTCCTCCCCTCAGCAGCCTCCACTGATCAGTAGTTATCCTGAGCCTATTTGCAATGAGAATCAATGTGTTTACACAGTAGGAAATGCAGAAATATTTAATTTTTTCGCTATGATCATCTCGTCAAAAATTTACAGATATACAGGGTGAAAATCCTGGACAGCAGTTGTGAGTAGCCTGATTTTCCATTCCATATTTTCTGTTTTACTTTGACCTGTCCTGTTTTCAGGATATTATGTTTGTTAACATGCCATATTCACATCGAAGGACATTTTGTATTTGATTGGGCACCATTTAGGTTAGGCTATTTGATCTGAGAAACATGCATGATTTAAAAAGTGTCTGTCTCATGACATTGTCACAAATTTGATCTCCAGCCTGAAGGCTACAGAAAAGGCCATATACTAATTCTACCATAGGCTATAGTCTACATGATTTATGTTAGATGGTTTTTTGATGGAACGTTGGTGGAGCGGCGCAGCGATGCATCTCTCCAACAGCACTCTGGAGAGGCGCGCTTGGCATGGACAAGCAAAATATTTTGCGCCCCTGCTTTTGACAAAGTGGGCACAGCTTATCACGGCGACATCTGCGCACACCTAAATAGCCCATATGCCACTGGGTGAGAGAAATTGTCATTGTTTTTGGGCAGAATTATGTGAGGTTTTATGTGTTGTTGGAGGTGCGTCTTGGTCAGCTCGGGAAATTCCGCCCTCATCAATCTGCCGCTGTAGGGGGCCTCCTTATCCTGCCTAATGGGCGGGCCGGCCCTGATTACCAGCCTCTGCCAAGACCTCTCCCACAATCCCTGCTGAGGATGCTGTCTCATCCTGAAGTCCTTGTGTCAAGTGAGGAGAGAAGTTGTGTTTTTTCTCTTGAGCCAAAATGAAATCTGGTTTGGAATGCACACTTAGTTTATGTACTTGAGGGATCGTGTCTGTTAACTGCTTAGACTCACTGTATAAATTTTTTGGCTTGACAGACAGGAAACCTTTGATGCACAGCACACGACTGCAGGGAGTCAGGAAGCAGGTGCAGTTAGTGAGTTTAATAACAACAAACATGGAACGATACAAAACAAGAGAAACGTCTGACATGGAAACACAACCAATACTACCTGCTGACTGATAACAAAAGAGTGCTCAATAAAGGGTAGGTAATAAAAGGAGTAATGAAGTCCAGGTGTGACAGATGATGAGACGCAGGTGTGTGTAATGATGGTTGCCAGGTGTGTGTAGGTACTGGAGCCAAACCCCACGATATTGGGAGTCCAGGAGTGATCTGACGGCATAGGAGGGGCTCCCCTCGACATCCAAGGGAGGTGGAGGGGTGTCGTGGGGGGTGACATCAGCCAGGGGACCAGGAACCACCAACCTGAGAAGGGAAATATGAAAAGATGGTGTGATCCGGTAGTAAGTGGGGAGTTGTATTCTGTAAATTACCTTGTTGAGCCTCCAGAGAACCTTGAATGGCCCCACAAACCGGGGACTCAGCTTCTTACAGGGCAGGCAGAGCGGGAGGTTCCTGGTGGAGAACCAGACGCGATCACCAGGATGGAACATGGGAGCCTCACTGCAATGGCAATCTGCCTGCTCTTTCTGACGGCAGATGGCGCACTGGAGTCTCACGTGGGCATCGTTCCATACCTCTTCTGCGTGCCTGAACCACTCGTCCACCGCAGGAGCTTCGGTCTGGCTCGGAGTCCAGGGTGCCAGGGCTGGCTGATAACCCAGAACACACTGGAAGGGAGTCAGCCCTTCGCAATTAATTCTGGGCGTATTCAGCCCAAGGAAGGAATCGGGCCCACTCCCCCTGCCAGTCCTGGCAGTGGCTCCTCAGGAACTTCCCCAGCTCCTGGTTCATCCTCTCCACCTGCCCGTTAGACTGGGGCCGGTACCCGGAAGTGAAGCTGACTGTGACCCCCAGCTTCTCCATGAAAGCCTTCCATACACGTGATGTGAATTGGGGGCCACGATCGGAGACGATTTCGAAGTGCCAGAAGACCTGCTGAAACAGTGCTTCAGCAACCTGGAGAGTGGTAGGGAGACCAGAGAGAAGGATGAAATGGCATGATTTAGAGAATTTGTCCACTGTCACCAAAATGGTGGTAAAACCATCAGAAGAGGGGAGATCAGTGACAAAGTCAATAAACAGATGAGACAAGGGATGCTGAGGCACGGGAAGGAGTTTCCCTGCTGGAGCCTTCCCGGGGGGATTTGGATTGGGCACATACGGAACAGGAGTTGACATATTGAGTGACGTCCTGCACCAAGGTGGGCCACCAGTACTTTCCAAAGATGGACTGAATGGTGCGGGTAATACCTGGATGTCCAGCGACGACAGCTGTGGACAGGTGGCAGGTGCAGGTTCCTCTCCAGGGCCTGGCGAATGTCCACATCTACGTCCCAGAACACGGGGGCTACGACTCGAGAGGGCGTAGTTATTGGTGCACTCAAGACAGGAACCTCTCCAAATCGTAGAGACGGGACATCGGCTTTGAAGTTTTTTAACCAGGGCAATATGTCAGAATAAAAATCGAATCTGGTGAAGAAAAGGGCCCACCTGGCTTGGCGCGGGATCAGTCGCCTCGCTGTCCGTATGTACTCCAGGTTCCGATGGTCGGTGAGGATGAGAAATGGGTCCTGGGCGCCCTCCAGCCAGTGTCTCCACTCCTCTAATGCCAACTTCACCGCCAGGAGCTCCCGATCGCCAATATCATAGTTCCTCTCTGCAGGAGACAGCTTTTTTGAGTAATATGCACATGGATACAATTTCTGTGGATTACCTTGACGTTGGGACAGGACAGCCCCCACACCTACTTCTGAAGTGTCCGCTTCCACCACGAAGGGCAGCGTAGGATCTGGATGTTTAAGCAACAGGGCAGAGGTAAAATGATCCTTCAGTAGGCGGAAGGCTTTGTCAGCTGCAGAATTCCATTCCAACTTCCGGGGACCACCCTTGAGGAGAGAAGTGAGAGTAGATCGAGCTAAATTTCTTAATGAATTGGCGGTAGAAGTTGGCAAATCCAAAAGAACGTTGTAACCCCGAAATGGTGGTTGGGACTGGCCATGACCTGACAGCATCCACCTTCCTCTCATCCATCATGACTCCTTGCGGGCCGATCTGGTAACCCAAAAAGGAGACCTTCCTCCTGATGGAATTGGCACTTCTCCGCCTTGATGTACAGGGGATTGGCCAGGAGGCGTTTCAGGACTACTCGGACGTGAGCGTTGTGCTCCTCCAAATTAGCCGAGAGGACCAGGATGTCGTCGATATACATGACCACCTGGCGTCCAAGCATGTCCAGGAACACCTCATTGACGAATGACTGGAAATTAACGGAGCATTGGCTAATCCAAAAGGCATCACCAAGTACTCATAGTGACCAGACATCGTGCTGAAGGCCGTCTTCCATTCATCCCCCTCCCGGATGCGGATCAAATTCTAGGCACTCAGCATGTCCAACTTGGTGAAAAACCGGCCCCGCAAAGTTGTTCAATTGCGGCCGGAACCAACAGGAGAGGGTAGCGGTACTTCGTGGTGATGGAATTCAGATTTCTGTAATCGATGCACGGGCACAATCCTCCGTCCTTCTTGCCGATGCAGGGGAGGTGGACGTGCGAATGAAACCCTGCTGGAGAGCCTCCTGGATGTACTCCTCCATAGCGTTGGTTTCGGCCACTGACAGAGGGTAGATGCGACCGCGCAGAGGTGCAGAGCCTGCAAGCAGGTCGATGACACAATTCCAGGGGTGATGTGGAGGGAGACAGGTGGCGCGGGTCTTGTAAAAAACCTCCCGAAGATCTTAGTATACCTCCGGGATGTTGGGCTGAAGGGCAAGGAGAGGAGAGCGGGAATGAGGTGATGTTAAGAGAGGAGGCGAGGGCCTGGTCATTAAAATTCCTTGTGACACCGGAGTCCACTAGAGCTGTAGAAACAAAACATAAAGGACAGCCAGCCAGTGAAATGGATACTAGGAAAGGTTTGACGGAAAGTGATGATGATGAAATACTCACGCTGTCCACGTGGCTGTCCCTCTGCTCTCATGGATCCCCGGTTAGAACCTACCAGACACCGTTGAAGCTGGTGCCCCTCTTGTCCGCAAAATGGACAGAGCCCCAGCTGTCTACGACAGTGACACTCAGCCGCGGAGAGGCGTGTGGCCCCCACCTCCATGGGTTCAGGCTCTGACTCAGAACGATCAATGGAGGAGGGAGAGAGGTGATGGGGGTACTGACGCTCCCGAAGTAGGTTATCCAGACGAATGGCCATCACGATGAGAGCGTCCAAGGATAGGTTGTCGTCTCGGAACGCTAACTCCGTCTGGACCTCTTTGCGCAATCCTCTTCTGAAAAGGGTGCGGAGCGCCGTCTCATTCCATCCACTGGATGCTGCCACTGTCCGAAAGGTGAGTGTGTACTCCGCCGCGGTCTGGCCATCCTGCCGTAGTTGGAGTAGGTGCTCACCCACCTCTCTACCCTCTGGTGGATGGTCGAAGACCCCCCTGAACAGAGCCATGAACCCCTCATAGGAACCCAGCTTTTCCTCTCCTCTCTCCCAGACGGCCGTGGATCACTCCAACGCCCGTCCAGTCAGCAGAGAAATAACCATGGCAACCTTGGCCCTCTCATGGTGGAGGCTCCCCTCTGAGGGAGCACTGGAGGAGGAAGCCACGGCATTTCGATAGAATCCAGTCATACAGTGGTTTGCGAAAGTATTCACCCCCTTGGCATTTTTCCTATTTTGTTGCCTTACAACCTGGAATTAAAATGGATTTTTTTGGGGGTTGTATCATTTGATTTACACAACATGCCTAACACTTTGAAGATGCAAAATAAAAATTTGTGAAACAAACAAGAAATAAGACAAAAAAACAGAGAACTTGAGTGTGCATAACTATTCACCCCCCCAAAGTCAATACTGTGTAGAGCCACCTTTTGCGGCAATTACAGCTGCAAGTCTCTTTGGGTATGTCTCTATAAGTTTGGCACATCTAGCCACTGGGATTTATGCCCATTCTTCAATGTAAAACTGCTCCAGCTCCTTCAAGTTGGATGGGTTCCGCTGGTGTATAGCAATCTTTAAGTCATACCACAGATTCTCAATTGGATTGAGGTCTGGGCTTTGACTAGGCCATTCCAAGACATTTAAATGTTTCCCCTTAAACCACTCGAGTGTTGCTTTAGCAGTATGCGTAGGGTCATTGTCCTGCTGGAAAGTGAACCTCCGTCCCAGTCTCAAATCTCTGGAAGACTGAAACAGGTTTCCCTCAAGAATTTCCCTGTATTTAGCGCCATCAATCATTCCTTCAATTCTGACCAGTTTCCCAGTCCCTGCCGATGAAAAACATCCCCACAGCATGATGCTGCCACCACCATGCTTCACTGTGGGGATGGTGTTCTCGGGGTGATGAGAGGTGTTGGGTTTGTGCCAGACATAACGTTTTCCTTGATGGCCAAAAAGCTACATTTTAGTCTCGTCTGACCAGAGTACCTTCTTCCATATGTTTGGGGAGTCTCTCACATGCCTTTTGGCGAACACCAAACGTGTTTGCTTATTCTTTTCTTTAACCAATGGCTTTTTTCTGGCCACTCTTCCATAAAGCCCAGCTCTGTGGAGTGTACGGCTTAAAGTGGTCCTATGGAGAGATACTCCAATCTCCGCTGTGGAGCTTTGCAGCTCCTTCAGGGTTATCTTTGGTCTCTTTGTTGCCTCTGATTAATGCCCTCCTTGCCTGGTCCATGAGTTTTGGTGGGTGGCCCTCTCTTGGCAGGTTTGTTGTGGAGCCATATTCTTTCCATTTTTTAATAATGGATTTAATGGTGCTCCGTGGGATGTTCAAAGTTTCTGATATTTTTTTATAACCCAACTCTGATCTGTACTTCTCCACAACTTTGTCCCTGATCTGTTTGGAGAGCACCTTGGTCTTCATGGTGCCGCTTGCTTGGTGGTGCCCCTTGCTTAGTATTGTTGCAGACTCTGGGGCCTTTCAGAACAGGTGTATATATACTGGGATCATGTGACAGATCATGTGACACTTAGATTGCACACAGGTGGACTTTATTTAACTAATTATGTGACTTCTGGAGGTAATTGGTTGCACCAGATCTTATTTAGGGGCTTCATAGCAAAGGGGGTGAATACATGTAAAACTGACTATCCTACCGATCCTTGACTTCGACGATGTCTTTTACAAAATAGCCTCCAACAGTCTACTCAGCAAATTGAATGTAGTCTATCACAGTGCCATCCGTTTTGTCAACAAAGCCCCATATACTACCCACCACTGTGTCCTGTACGCTCTTGTTGGCTGGTCCTCACTACATATTCGTCGCCAAACCCACTGGCTCCAGGCCATCTATAAATCACTGCTAGGCAAATCCCTGCCTTATCTTAGCTCATTGGTCACCATAGCAACACCCACCCGTAGTATGCGCTCCAGCAGGTATATCTCACTGGTCATCCCCAAAGCCAACACCTCCTTTGGCCGTCATTCCTTCCAGTTCTCTGCTGCCAATGACTGGAACGAATTGCAAAAATCTCTGAAGCTGGAGAGTCTTATCTCCCTCACTAACTTTAAGCATCAGTTGTCAGAGCACCTTACCGATCACTGCACCTGTACACAGCCCATCTGAAATTAGCCTACCCAACTACCTCATCCCTATATTGTTATTTATTTTGCTCATTTGCACCCCAGTATCTCTATTTGCACATTATCTCTTGCACATCTATCATTCTAGTGTTAATACTAAATTGTAATTATTTTGCACTATGGCCTATTTATTGCCTTACCTCCATAACTTGCTACATTTGCACACACTGTATATATATGTTCTGTTGTATTTTTGACTTTATGTTTTGTTTTACCCCATATGTAACTCTGTGTTGTTGTTTTTATCGCACTGCTTTGCTTTATCTTGGCCAGGTCGCAGTTGTAAATGAGAACTTGTTCTCAACTGGCTTACCTGGTTAAATAAAGGTTAAATAAAATAAAAATAAAATAAAAAACATATGCACACACCATTTTTCCGTTATTTATTTTGTAAATTTTTTTGAAACAAGTTTTCATTTTTTTTTCACTTCACCAATTTGGACTATTTTGTGTATGTCCATTACATCAAATCCGAATAAAAATCAATTTAAATTACAGGTTGAAATGCAACAAAATAGGAAAAACAACAAGGGGGATGAATACTTTTGCAAGGCACTGTATTTGTCCGGGAGGGACAATCTGGCATCGCTGACCAGGACGGACTGCTGGATGGGCTGGGGTACTGGCTTGCTGGGTCGACTTGTGGCAGAGACTCCTACGCTGTTTGGAGATGATGCCCCTTGAGTAATGTTGACTCGTTGAAGAACACGGAGGACCTCATCCACAGCCGTTCCCAAATGAGCTGGTCGTGGTGTTGACGAAGTAGGTGTCCCTGTTCACTGACCATCTGGGAGATGTCTTTATTAACTGCTGCTTCCATTTGTTGAGGTAGTATTCTGTAACGTAGACGCAGGCAGTCAGGAATCAGGTGCAGTTAGTGAGTTTAATAACAACGAACCTGGAACGATACAAAACAAGAGAAGCGTCTGACATGGAAACACAACCAATACTACCTGCTGACTGATATGCCAGGTGTGCATAAAGATGGGTTGCCAGGACCGGTGGTTAGTAAACCGGTTATGTCGAGCGCCGGAGCAGGGGAGCGGGAGTGGACTTGACAACAACACAGACATGATATCTGAATATATTAAATATATGGTAGCAGTGGCGGCTCCTGAAAAAATTCTCAGGGGGGGCAATTTTTCTGATGATTTAGGTGACCTACACACATTTAAAAAAAGATATGTCCAGCAACAACATGAAGACAGGGGCAGCATATAAGTCAATACCAGAAGCATTTATTGACTGATCTCAAAAGTGTTGGCTTACCAGGGTTGGTGGAGCCCTCAGTTTAATCTTTGCCTCGCAAAGCTAACTCAAACACTCCGCAAAACTTCACACACTGGATTAGCCGGCTGAGGATGTGGCGGTTCTTGCTAATGTCGTAGTAAATATATTTGTTATAGTGAATATGGAATATGATATGTTGAGTAAAATGTTGTGCTAAGATCTATTTAGGTCAGGAGCTGGTTATAAGTTCTGTTCCTATCCAATAACAATGGACAAAAGGGTCCTATCTTGTCAGCCTTGTCAGTTTCAGTTCTCCAGTAAACTTGTGATTATCAACACTAACCTCATCGTTGTGGCGGCGGACAGCTAGCCTGTATCCCTCATCCAGTTGAGTGGGAATGTTCACTCTCCCCAAAGCAGACAATCTCAAACAGCTATCCATGTGGGTCTTTGACAGCTCATGTTTCTTAATCTTTCCTGAAAGATGGTGCATGTCCGTTACACACCAGTCGCTGTCCAAGCGGTGCTGTCTGCCGTGCCGCCTTCAGGGTGAAAGAGTAAGCAGGGGGTAGCAGAAGACTGCATTAGCTACATCGCAGCCTGCTAGCCAGGTTTTTCGTTCGTACCAATTTTTGGAAAATCCTCGGGTGTAGGACTTCCCCCTTTAGTAGAAACCTGTTGAATTATTAAATTTGGTCTGGGAGGTCCTAATTGTTTCGTTGCCAATTTATCTTCATTTGTTCGCCGACAAAAAGGAACTTCTTTCAAAGACACAATCGAGTTGCACTGAAGCCTAGCCATTTTGATAGAAGTAGTGAATTGATTGACGCTGCTACCCGCTCTTTTCTTAGTTACGTTCATGGTTATATGTTACGTATGACGAAAGCGCGTAAGTGCAAGCCCTCAGAAACCCATAGAGATTGTATTGAAAGCTCTGATATTTGAAAAAAAACAGATTTTACATGGGAGTCTATGACAGACTTCTGGGCGATTTTCAACCTGACTGAAATCGCCCCAAAAGGGGGGGGGGGCCATTTGAAGCACGACTTTAGCCTGATTGGACATTTAGTGGCACTGTGGCAGATCAGACGTCTAGATTACAACACTGATAACTACTGTTGCCGTGATATAATTGATTAGAAAAAAAATCCCTTCCTTTTCCCGTTTGGCAGTGCGTCGCCCATATCGCCCTATTGAACACACCGCCCCTGTATGGTAGTGGTTGCATGGAGATTAAGCCTACATCTAGAAAAAGCAATTGAGAGTTCAAAAATCCGTTTTCACTAATAGTCAAACTAAGACAATGACTTCTCTGGACATTGTTCTGTCACGATTCAGCAGTGTAGCGAGTGGAACACTTCCCACTGGGCACAGACGTCAGTTCAACATCTAGTTTTGATTTACATTTGGTTGAGTTTTCAACTAACGTGAATTCAACGTGAAATTTTAAAATCATTGTCACCATGTCATTGGATTTAGGTTAAAAGTTGAGTGAATAAAATATGAAAGTCCCTTACGTTGATAACATTATCCGTTTTTCACATTGATTCAATGTGGAAGGACATTTCAGCACATACTCAAACGCTGACCTTTGTTTCAGCATCATGAATATAGAAATCCGCTCCGATTTAGGAAGTTGATTAAACGGTTGCATGAAGCGCTTGTGGCGCTTATTAGACATTTCATTTGGGACTAATGAAAGGCTTTTAGCCAACGTCTCGTCTTCGTGCTGAATCCAACGCGGCCTCACGCCGACTGACATGACAGCCAAGATGCTGAGACTGAAATAACTCCTCGCTCTTGTCTCCTCGGATTTCATATTCCAGCTTTTTCTTCTCTTAATGATTGCCCTATACAGTGTGGTTTGATTCTGACTTATTAATGGAGAGGTACCCGTGTATATCAAGAACGGTCCACCATCCAAAGGACATCCAGCCATCTTGACATAACTGTGGGAAGTACAGTGTTCTTAATGTTTTGTACACTCAGTGGATGTGTAGGCATATAGGCCTAAAATATTTTTGTTGATGGAAGTATAAGACATGTTTTTTGCTGGTTGGTTAAGGGGTTGGATCTCTTGTCTTGGTTGGTCCTCACATGGTATCGCTCCTCATTGCTGAGCAGGAGGGACTTGGACTGTGATCACCGGCTAGAAGAGAGAACTCACACACTCAATTAAGAGGTTATAACCGTCATGTTATAACAACATTCCATTTCTGATGATAATGCAGATGTTCTGTTTGGTATCTGGACAAATACAATATTTGAGTGATGTGAACAGGCCACTCAGCCCATTCTAGACACACCACAGGCATAGTATTGGTAGGCCTCCAACCAAACTTTGCATTTCAAGGTGATGTCTGTTCTAGGCAGGATGTCCTGCATAGTGTCTGTAAATACTCACAGTAAATGAAAGGCAAGTTTTGTAGTAATCAGTGCGGTTGCCTAGACCGTATTCCCAGCAGCCATAATTGTGTCCTTCCATGTTTGACACAGAGATGATCAAGTTGAACACTGATGCTACACAGGCAACTACCTGCATCCCCAGACAGACCTTCAGCTGAGACAAGAGGAGAGGAGAGGAGAGGAGAGGAGAGGAGAGGAGAGGAGAGGAGAGGAGAGGAGAGGAGAGGAGAGGAGAGGAGAGGGGAGAGGGGAGAGGAGAGGAGAGGAGAGGGAGAGGAGAGGAGAGGAGAGGAGAGGAGAGGAGAGGAGAGGAGAGGAGAGGAGAAGGGAGAGGAGAGGAGAGGAGAGGAGAGGAGAGGAGAGGAGAGGAGAGGTCACTGGTACAGTAAATATCACTTGTTTTCTCAAAGAACTTGTTTGCCTACAATTGCATGACTTGCAGTGGGAAGATGGAGATTCTGTGCAGCTATGGCCAAACTCTGTGTATTGGGAAGGTATGAACAGGAAATTAACTGTAGGATGTGGTGGAAACATAAAGACTAGTTGAAGAGATGCTGAAATGATGCATTCTGTCTGGAGGGAGTTGGCTGTGTTTTAAGTAAGAGATTGTTAGGAGAATATGCAATTGAATGTATTCCTTATTTCCTCTTAGATGTATTAAATCTGATTATTATCTGCATTCACACACACACAGAGACAGACAGACAGACAGACTGCTCTGACTGAATTTTGTGGACTTTGACTAAGGTGAGAAGGTGCCCTTTCTCACTGATGAGATGAATATGTATGAGCGAGAGGAGGAGGAGAGGAGAAGAGGCAGCTGAACCACTCCTTGACAAATCACAGCGGTCAAACACCCAGCCAGTGCTGACTCCATAGGCACAGTCACTGTGTGTGTGTGTGTGCGCGTGTGTGTGCGCATGCCTGTGCCTATGTATGCATCTGTGTCTGTGTGTGTTCATTGGGAAGTAAAGTGGTCATCAGTTTTGCCCCTGTGTGGAGATATTTAACCAGCGCACAAACACACACATTTCCATCTAAGATAGCTGATTGCCACTAAATGTCTCAAATTGTGCTCTCGTGTTCCTCTTGACTATCAAGTGTCTATTCAATATTCTCACCCTCCAGTGTCTGTCCCCATACTAGAATCAAAGCTGATTATTCATTGAAGGTGTACACTACCGGTCAAAAGTTTTAGAACACCTACTCATTCAAGGGTTTTTCTTAATTTTTTACTGTTTTCTACATTGTAGAATATTAGCGAAGACATCAAAACTATGAAATAACCCATATGGAATCATGTAGTAACAAAAAAGTGTTAAACAAATCAAAATATATTTGATATTTGAGATTCTTCAAATAGCCACCCTTTGCCTTGATGACAGCTTTGCACACTCTTGGCATTTTCTCAACCAGCTTCATGAGGTAGTCACCTGGAATGCATTTCAATTAACAGGTGTGCCTTCTTAAAAGTTAATTTGTGGAATTTCTTTCCTTCTTAATGCGTTTGAGCCAATGAGTTGTGTTGTGACAAGGTAGGGGGGCGTATACAGAAAATAGACGTATTTGGAAAAAGACCAAGTCCATATTATGTCAAGAACAGCTCAAATAAGCAAAGCGAAACGACAGTCCATCATTACTTTAAGACATGAAGATCAGTCAATACGGAACATTTCAAGAACTTTTAAAGTTTCTTCAAGTACAGTCGCAAAAACCATCAAGCACTATGATGAAACTGGCTCTCATGAGGACTGCCACAGGAATGGAAGACCCAGAGTTACCTCTGCTGCAGAGAATAAGTTCATTAGATTTACCAGCCTCAGAAATTGCAGCCCAAATAAATGCTTCACGGATTTCAAGTAACAGACACATCTCAACATCAACTGCTCAGAGGAGACTGTGTGAATCAGGCCTTCATGATCGAATTGCTGCAAATAAACCACTACTAAAGGACACATAAGAAGAAGAGACTTGCTTGACACAAGAAACACGAGCAATGAACATTTGTCCTTTGGTCTGGAGTCCAAATTTGAGATTTTTCGTGTCTTTGTGAGACGCGGTGTGGGTGTACGGATGATCTCTGCATGTGTATTTCCCACCATAAAGCATGGAGGAGGAGGTGTTATGGTGTGGGGGTGCTTTGCTGGTGACACTGTCTGTGATTTATTTAGAATTCAAGGCACACTTAACCAGCATGGCTACCACAGCATTCTGCAGCTATACGCCATCCCATCTGGTTTGGGCTTAGTGGGACTATCATTTGTTTTTCAACAGGACAATGACCCAAAACACACCTCCAGGCTGTGTAAGGGCTATTTTACCAAGAAGGAGAGTGATGGAGTGCTGCATCAGATGATCACATTTTTTGCAGTATTACTTTAGTGCCTTCATGCAAACATGATGCATGTTTTGGAATATTTTCATTCTGTACATGCTTCCTTTTCACTCTGTCAATTAGTTTAGTATTGTGGAGTAAAACTACAATGTTTTTTTCTTTCTCCTATCACAGCCATTAAACTCTGTAACTGTTTTAATGTCACCATTGGCCTCATGGTGAAATCCCTGAGCGGTTTCCTTCCTCTCCGGCAACTGAGTTAGAAAGGACGCCTGTATCTTTGTAGTGACTGGGTGTATTGATACACCGTCCAAAGTATAATTAATAACATCACCATGCTCAAAGGGATATTCAATGTCTGCTTATTTTTTATTTTTTACCTATCTACCAATAGGTGCCCTTCTTTGCGAGGCATTGGAAACTCTCCCTGGTTTTGTGGTTGAATCTGTGTTTTGAAATTCACTGCTCGACTGAGGGACCTTACAGATAATTGTATGTGTGGGGTACAGAGATGAGGTAGTCATTCAAAAATCATGTTAAACACTATTATTGCACACAGAGTGAGTCCATGCAATTTATATGACTTGCTAAGCAAATTATTTCTCCTGAACTTTAGGCTTTCCATAAGAAAGGGGTTGAATACTTATCGACTCAAGACATTTCAACTTTTCTTTTTTAAATTAATGAGTAAAAATGGCAAAAAACATTCCACTTTGACATTATGGGGTATTGTGTGTGTGTGTGTTCTCTTAGCCCATTTGTGGTTATAGATTATTTTTGTTGTTGGTTGAAATACAGTATTGGTAGATGTAGCGAATTTCAACCAGATTTTGGGGTTGTTCCAAATTGGTTGAACTGCTTGTTTCGAAGGAATAAATCAGACATTTTCGCCCAAATAGCTTCCATATTCAGTTGTACAACATGTACTGGAATGTTGCAATGCTATAATTTCTGTATAGTTTCTGGGATAAGAACAGTGAACAAAAATGTGCTCACTGAATGTTTATTTTATATACTTGGTGACCATACTGCACGTTTTATTTACCCTTTTCTGTTCATGATGTTCATTCAGCTCAGTATCTAACCTATGGTCTTTATATGGTCCCTCAGGTTCATTATAACTATGCAGATGCAGGGTCTCTTCATCCATCCCTCTCATCTCTCCTCTGTAGGTACTGTTTGATGAGCGTGAAGGGCTGCTATACTGACTTCCATATTGATTTCGGGGGCACGTCTGTGTGGTATCACGTTTTCAAGGGAGGGAAGGTAAGTTCATGTATTTTTTTTATAGTATGTGACAAACATCAGTGCATCCACCTGAGTCTCTGGTGTACCCTCCCCCAATGCTGGTACTGTATATGTATCAGATTTCTGTAGAAGCGCTACAAATTAACCTGTCCCCTGTTTGTCTCAGCGATGGCTGCAGAAGTCACAGGATTGTTGCTAGGATGTCCGTATGCACGCCTTTGAGGGATCTCATTATATAAACTGGCAAAGGTCAAGCTAGAGCAAGAAGAGGAAGAGAAACATTGTGATAGGAATGAAAACCACTACTAAAGGACACATAAGAAGAAGAGACTTGCTTGACACAAGAAACACGAGCAATGAACATTTGTCCTTTGGTCTGGAGTCCAAATTTGAGATTTTTCGTGTCTTTGTGAGACGCGGTGTGGGTGTACGGATGATCTCTGCATGTGTATTTCCCACCATAAAGCATGGAGGAGGAGGTGTTATGGTGTGGGGGTGCTTTGCTGGTGACACTGTCTGTGATTTATTTAGAATTCAAGGCACACTTAACCAGCATGGCTACCACAGCATTCTGCAGCTATACGCCATCCCATCTGGTTTGGGCTTAGTGGGACTATCATTTGTTTTTCAACAGGACAATGACCCAAAACACACCTCCAGGCTGTGTAAGGGCTATTTTACCAAGAAGGAGAGTGATGGAGTGCTGCATCAGATGACCTGGCCTCCACAATCCCCCGACCTCAACCAAATTGAGATGGTTTGGGATGAGTTGGACTGCGTAGTGAAGGAAAAGCAGCCAACAAGTGCTCAGCATATGTGGGAACTCCTTCAAGACTGTTGGAAAAGCATTCCTCATGAAGCTGGTTGAGAGAATGCCAAGAGTGTGCAAAGCTGTCATCAAGGCTGTCACGCCCTGGCTCTGGGACTCTGTTATGTTGAGGCAGGGTGTGTTGTTTCTTTGTGTTTGTGTGCTAGGGTGATAGTCTAGTTTTGTATTTCTATGTTGGCCAGGGTGGCTCCCAATCAGAGACGGCTGTAGCTCGTTATCTCTGATTGGGAGCCATACTTAGGTAGCCGTTAGGCATTCATTTGGTGTGGTTTCTTGTTCCGTGTTGGTTTGTGTATGTAACCAGGGACGTCACATTATCGTTTTGTTGTTTTGTTCGTGTGATCATTATTTAAATAAAATATGTTCGCATTCCACGCTGCGCCTTGGTCCTCTCTTCCCGACGATCGTGACAGAAGAAACCACCAAAACTGGACCAAGCAGCGTGTCCAGGAGCCATCGCCAGGGGAATCTCTAGCGGATCTCCTGTGCCACCTCGACTGGGTCAAGCCGTGTGAGGAGGAGAGAGGCTGGAGTTGGAAGCAGAATAGCGAGAGTTGGGCGAGAACTATGGAGGCCTGGTCCACGGGGAGGAGAGACACCCAGAAAATGTTTAGGGGGGGGCTCACGCCGTGGACGACGGGGCAGCAGGAGGCCGCGATAGAGCGGTTAGTAGAGGAGGCCGCCAGGTTACGGGGGCCACTGGTCACAAAAGGGGAGGAAAGTGTAGAGGCACGGCGAGAGGTACTGGGGTGTGTTACCAATCCGGTCCGGCCCGTTCCTGATCCCCGCGTAGGGCCAGTGGTGTGTGTCCCCAGTACGGTCCGGCCTGTTCCTGTCCCTCGCACCGAGCCTGTGGTGCGCGTCGCCAGCCCGGTTCGGCCCGTCCCTGCTCCCCGCACCAAGCCAATGGTGCGCGTCGTCAGCCCGGTGCGGCCTGTTCCTGCTCCCCGCACCAAACCAGTGGTGCGCTTCGTCAGCCCGGTTCGGCCCGTCCCTGCTCCCCGCACCAAGCCAATGGTGCGCGTCGTCAGCCCGGTCCGGCCCGTCCCTGCTCCCCGCACCAAGCCTGTGGTGCGCGTCGTCAGTCCGGCACAGCCCGTGCCTGTTCCACCGGTGCCTGGTCCGGCACCGGTCAGCTGCTCCACTCCGGAGCTAGAGCAATCCGCTCCACCAGTGTTCAGTCTATCTCCGGCCAGCAGGGCCAGACCGGACCAGGGGCGCTTTGGGGGGTTGGTTGGAGGGTGGGGGTCAAGCCCGGAGCCGGAACCGCCTCCGAGGAGGAATGCCCACCCGGCCCTCCCCTGTTCGGTTTATGTTTGGCGCGGTCACAGTCCGCGCCTTTGGGGGGGGGGGTACTGTCACGCCTTGGCTCTGGGACTCTGTTATGTTGAGGCAGGGTGTGTTGTTTCTTTGTGTTTTGTGTGCTAGGGTGATAGTCTAGTTTTGTATTTCTATGTTGGCCAGGGTGGCTCCCAATCAGAGACGGCTGTAGCTCGTTATCTCTGATTGGGAGCCATACTTAGGTAGCCGTTAGGCATTCATTTGGTGTGGTTTCTTGTTCCGTGTTGGTTTGTGTATGTAACCAGGGACGTCACGTTATCGTTTTGTTGTTTTGTCCGTGTGATCATTATTTAAATAAAATATGTTCGCATTCCACGCTGCGCCTTGGTCCTCTCTTCCCGACGATCGTGACAAAGGCAAAGGGTGGCTACTTTGAAGAATCTAAAATCTAAAATATATTTTGATTTGTTTAACACTTTTTTGGTTACTACATGATTCCATGTGTGCTATTTCATAGTTTTGATGTCTTCACTATTATTATACAATTTAGAAAATAGTAAAAATAAAGAAAAACCCTTGAATGAGTTGGTGTGTCCAAACTTTTGTGTATCTGCACAGCTTAAATGACCTCCAGTACCTGGCTACGCAATGCAGCTCACTCTACCAAGTTTCTTTACAAATATTTGAAAAGCAGGGGTGGCAGGGGTGGCAGGGGTGGCCAACTCTGGTATTTGAGAGCCACATGTTGAGAAGAATTTTGTAAAAGCCATATTAATGTAGTTGAGGTGTTTCATGACTGTATGTCCGAGTGAGTGTTACTGCTTTGTCTGGATGGCTGCTGTCTTGTTTGGGGTTGTCAGAGTTTGGGGGGCTGGTGGTGGGTGGTTTGTGGTGAGTGGGCTGTTGGGATGGCAGAATGTTAGATGGAGCGTGTGCCCCCGGCCAGTGAGCAGTCAATTACTGTGTGAGGATGTCTCCAGACAGCTGGGAGGCCGCGGGGCAGGCCATGGGTGCTCCTCTTATAACCTTGGTGTCCGTTGTCTGTAAATCTGATCTGACTGCACTCTGCTCCGAGCCCTGGGCCCACGTTTGAAAGCACAGCCAGCAGGCTCCGGACAGACAGACAGACAGACACACGCACAAACACACACAAACATACAGGTAAATATATTTATAGAAGGTCATTACCTGATTGTTAATAACCAAGGAAGGGATATCTCTGTGAGGTATTTTAATTTCAGGGTTTTCAAATGTTCACTTTAATGTGCACTGTACGTCATAACCATCCTAAGTGAGACATACTGCACATCCTCTCTTACATTGTCTCAGATTTTGATGCGTTTTTATGACATGCCACTGATTGACTGTAATGATGGTAAATCAATTAACAGGAAAATTTGCAGTATGAGAATATAATTCTAAGCCACGCTGCAAATTGAACATTCTAATTGACATGTTGATTAATTAATTAGTTCAGACAAATTTACACAAATTAGTTTAGAAGGATCTGTCAATCACAAGACAGACAGGCAGCCGTGTTTTTGACTGTCATCTAATTACAATACAGGTTGGAAGCCACTGTTCGCCAAGATTCTGAGATAACACAACTTTTTAGAAAAGTTTAAATCAGATAAATCCTTGTAGATTACCTGACAGACACAGTGGCAGACTCATCTCAGTCAGTTAATATATTTACAGAAAATAGCCCCCCAAAGCCAATCACTTACACAGATACAGAAACACACACACACACAGGTGTAGAGACTGTGCCTTTGGTGTCAGCACTGGCTGGGTGTCTACATGGTTGGTATTAACTGTGGAGCTGCCTTCAGATGCAGACAGGACATAGAGCAATCAGCCTCCCAATTATCCTATGCCTCTCAGAGCTACAGCACACCAGCTCAGATGGAAAACCTCTGGGTTACTCCTCACTAGAGACTCATGAATACATTTATACCTATGGATTATTTACCAGATTGTATTCCCCCTTTTCTCTGTTTTTCATAGCATGTCATTATTTTCTCTCCTGCACATGAGCAGTGTTTCTTGCTTGAGTGAGTTCAAGTATCAGTAATCATGATTCAACTCCAGCTTAAACAGCTTGGCCTCAAAGACTAGACGTAACATAGTGAATGTAAATCTGTGACACTGAAATTAGTATGATATGTTATGTTTGGTATGGTTACACAAGGAGGGAGGTTGGTCGGGTGGGATGGGTGGGCATACATTTTACATTTACGTCATTTAGCAGACGCTCTTATCCAGAGCGACTTACAGTTAGTGAGTGCATACATTATTTTTTATTTTTTAATACTAGCCCCCCGTGGGAATCGAACCCACAACCCTGGCGTTGCAAACGCCATGCTCTACCAACTGAGCTACATATAACGCGAATGTCTTTCAACTCTTCTCTTATATTTTCAACCCTCCTCTTATATCTGGAGTCTCAACAGTCCACCATGTTTGGGATATTGTGTTAGGGGTTAGTGGCATTTCTTACTCAGCATGCTGAAAGAATATATAACCCTCTCACCACAGATTCGGATAGATCAGTATGGGAATAATGGTGAAAAGGACATCTCTGTAAATTAACGTGTATGGTATTCACTCACTAGGGGAAAAACGAGAGGCTATGGATATTACTAGATTAGATTACTATTTCCATAATGTTCTCCCATGCAACAAGAATAAATTACTCAAAGAAAATACAACCACACATGGAATGCAATTTAGCTTGAATATATTATAAATAAAAAATAATCAGGCACACAAATACAATCATTCACAATGTAAAAATAAAACAAAAACCCAGGGTATAGAGTGCACTCTTAAAACTCAGTCACTTGCGTTAGCGCGCGTTGGAGCTCAATGAAGGTATGACGAATTCAGCATATTAATGAGAAACCCAATGTTGTTCACGGCACCGTAGCAAACCCCCTGAAGCAATAATTCCAAAGAAAATGCCTATATGTAATCCATGCCGTGTATGCAACAGAAGAGATGTCCAGCATCATGAAAGAAGTCCTCACTCGTCTCGGAACAAAGCTGCTCCTGATCGGATAAGCTAGTTTACGTTGGCTAAATTCCCTACACAGCTGCTGGCAAATTCAATCAAATTCGATATAGAGATATTTATCTAGACTTTCTGTACACTTGTAACAGGTAAGTAAAATTAAGCAACAGTCTCTTTGCTAAATGCAATTCATAATCAGGCCATTCTAGTTCACATCAACGCAAAAGGTCAAAAATAATGAAGTGGATGGCAGATTAAAGAATTCAACCAAATTAAAGAATTCAACCAAACAGTGACTCTTAAATGATTGACATGTAGTTTCTTTGAAATGTGCACATAAAAGTAACAGAATTGTTTGTTTCAATGCAAAACAAAATAGGCTTAACACCAAAGGCTGTAATAAAACAGAGTTTTCTAATACATGGTTTTAATAGGGTATTACACAGATAAATTAGAAAACAACTCGTCTGGACGGCCTTTTCTATGAAGGTATCATTTGTTTGTCCTCTGAATGTAGACTCCATCAGATAGGAGTTTCAGAAGGGAAACCCATCCTTCCATGTGTTGGCCCTGCTGTGCAGTGCTGAATGTGGCAGGTTTGATAGCTTTTTCCTCTTTGATAGCTTTTTCCACGTTTCCATCCACAGTTTTTATGCGTGTAAAGTCATAACATATTTTAAAAAATTGCGAGAACTGTGATGGAAACAGGAGGTTTTGGTAAAATTCAACATAGTGGGATATTTTTGTGTCTGTAAAATTAATTATGCGAAAAATGGCAGTCTAAATGCCTTTATGCTAAATATTGATATAATAACCATCATATCGAAGTAAACATGGATTCACGCGATGACATGGTGTGTGGTCCTCCCACTACGACTCGGGAAACCATACAGTTTATTAGGCTCCAGGTGAAATAAGTTATGATGAACTTCACAGGGTGGTAAAAGTGCAAGGTGATGAGCTTGACGCTCCTTTCCAATAGATGTCATGGGTCCTATTCTGGTGACATGATGATCGATGCTTGCCTGCCGTTGGATAAATACAAATATTCTCGCTCTTATCCATTATAATCTCATTATGTATTGTAGATTAATTTACCCGCAGAGCCTACCCGCACTGTATCTGTGAGCTGTTGGCTAGAGTGCACGTGCCAAGACCAGAGTAGGAACATTTTCTATTTAATGCAACAGTTTTTGTGACAAAACTATCGATAGAGTTGAAAATGCGATGAAAACACATTGCATTTACGTCATTTAGCAGACGCTCTTATCCAGAGCGACTTACAGTTAGTGAATACATATTTTTTTTTTATACTGGCCCCCCGTGGGAATCGAAGCCACAACCCTGGCGTTGCAAACGCCATGCTCTATCAACTGAGCTACATCCCTGCCGGCCATTCCCTCCCCTACCCTGGACGAATTGTGCGCCGCGTCTCCCGGTCGCGGCCGGCTAGTGGCACAGTTAGCACTGCGATGCGGCGCCTTAGACCACTGCGCCACTCAGAACATTAGATTTGTATTCGGTACATGAAAACTTAAGTGAAAAAGTAGATTTTGTGTGCACTACGTCATCACACACTGATTTTTATCTGCAACAAGTCAGGTTGGTGGAAACACACCACTGGAATTAAAATGTGCACATTTTCTTTATGCAGATTTTTGAATATTTGCATGTAAATCTGGCTAATTGGATGGAAACCTAATGTGGGGACCTGTTGCAGATCCAATCATTGAGCGCAAGCCCAGTTTTTGTGTGTGTAGCACAACATTATTTCTTATGCTTACCCCTTACCATTCTCTGTTTGGCTTGTCTCTGTCTCTCTGAGGAGCTTTTGACTTTCCTCACATTAACCACTACTGATAAGCGGCTTCATTATTTTTCTTCCATAGGGAGCATGTGCATAAATTAATTAAATAAGTGGGATTAGTGTTGGCTTGAAGGGTCCACCGAACAAATAGAGAATTATTTGTTACACTCAGTGAAGGTCTCTGCTAAGCTATTAAGCTCAGAGAGAGAGAGAGAGAGATAGAGAGAGAGAGAGAGAGAGAGAGAGAGAGGAGTGCTCTGACCTACTCCACTCACACACAGTTCCTTAAAAAAAACAAAGACTCCCAGTGACATCCTTTAGCAGGTTCCTGTATCCATGGCAATGTGGAGTGTTGTCCAATCTACTGCTGGTATTGTGTGGTGGGGAAATGCAGAATTTCCTGCTTTTCCTATCGGCTTTATCCCATTGGTGAAGGGTGGAATTCTTCATTTGTGTCCTGGAAAGCAACAGACAGTTCTTACAGTCTATGGAGTATCTCTGGCCAGAACCTTCAAGAAGAAGTCATTACAATTTTCCTGGTTAACATAACAATCTTTTTTCTGCTTTTAACGCTGCACAGTGACTCCATTCAGCTGAATGTTTTTGTTTTTTCTCCATTTAAGCGATGTCACAGATTTTCTGACCCTTCTAATGAAATACTGTATGTGGAATTAGACAGTTGACGCTCTGAATGAATTGGTCAGTTTTATGCAATGTGCCCTTTTTTTTATTCAACATTTGAAATGCAGGCTTTTTAACTTAAGAATTGCTAAATCCAGTAATCCATTTTCATTGCCTCATCTCTGTGTTTTAGAATTTGAGACGAGATGAAGCTTTTACAAGCAGGCTGCATTGAAGGTGATCAGTGGTGCCTCCATCTGTCACTACCAACAGCCCTTGAGTAACAGACAGTACACGATCCCGCTGGTGGCTGAACCATGGATGAAGGGGCCACAGGTCACCAGTGGCACCCCCCTACAGATCCCACCACAGCCTGTACCCAAGAACAGGCACCCCATTTTCATGGACACCATCCAACCCTTACTGAGGGAGAAAGTTATCAGTAAGGAGAGCCACCCCCAGCCCTAGCCTGACTCCCCCAGACCTGTGGCTCTCCGGGTCCAGGCCAGAGCTTCTGGAGCCTGCATGTGAGAGTGGCCATGCTTCTGTTGACTGTGGCTGAAGCTCTGATACTGCTCCTGCTCTACAGAATCCTTCAGCTGAAGCACAGACTGAGGCTGACCCAGGCCCGACACGCACTGGAGTACTACAGTTCCTACAACGTCGCCACCTACACCATCAAGGACCCCAGCATGCCCCAGATACTGCCCACGAATGGAGATGCTACCGAGGTCACCGCTGTGGCCAGCCCCTATTGTTGTCGACCTTCTACCACCTCCACCATTCTCCCCACCACCCACTCTACCCCTCCCTCCACCCCCCATCCTCCCTCCAACCCCTCGGCTGCCTACCCCTCCTCTACTGCCTCCACCCCTCCTCCCGCTCTCTCCCTCTACCCCTGCTCATCATCCACACCACCTCACACAGCCCTCACCTGTCGTGGGGCGCCAGCTCGGATGCAGAGGTGTACTCTTGGATCAGAGCCTTCAGACCATCAAGGCTGTCCAGCCTCATCCACTAACACACATATGTCAGAGTCAAGGCCCGCGGGCCACATCCGGCCCGCGAGAAGGTTTTTTACGGCCCCTGGGATGATCTTGATTTATTATTAGAACCGGCCCGCAGACCGCAGCAAGCCGGCAGCCCGCAGATCTTTTACACGCACCAATACTACATTTCCCACAATGCAACGGTGACGCACCGAGCAGTAGGCTGCTTCATTTCAATATTTATTGGCACAGCAGTCGTCAGCATCACAGTAAAATTAACTTTCAGATACCCATCAAAAATGGCAAAACGGAAGGTGGACACTGAGAACCGGGGTTTCAAACAAGGTGGGAGTCGGAGTATATGTTCACGGAGGTAGCTGGAAAACCTGTGTGTCTTCTGTGTGGAGAAAGTGTGGCGGTACTGAAAGAGTATAATCTGAGACGACATTATGAAACGAAACACGCGGACAAAAACAAGAATATGGACATGGAACAAAGGCTACAAAAGGCAGAGGAATTAAAACGAGGCCTCAAATCTCGACAGGCTCTGTTCAAAAAAGCCAAATCACAAGGCCAGGCTGCTGTCAAGGCCAGTTTTATTTTGGCAGAAGAGATCGCTAAATCAGCCCGGCCATTTACTGAGTAGGTAGTGCTGAACACCTCCACTCAATTCTGAGGATTTCCTCAGCTCAGAGCCTTACCCCGAACATTGATGAACTTGTGGAAAAGATGGGACACCACCAAGTATCACCCTCAACCTCAAACAAGTGAACATTACTGTGCAATCACATATTTAGAGTTTTTACTCAGTTCAAGTTTAAAAGTTAAAGTTTAATATTTGTTTTCACTGCATGTTACTTCTCCTTAAACAAAGTGTTGTTTTTGATTAATAGATTTTTGCACTTTATTTTATTGTATTTCAATCCAATTATATTTTAAAAATATTTCAGTTGAGTGGATGATAGAAAATTGCTATTATTGTTTTTTTTCTTTGAAGTAAATTTAGCCCACTTTTGCTAAAATAGAAAATATAGGCTACTGATGGTGCCTTGAATACCGGTTTCTTTCATTTAATGTTCATGTTATGGGGATTTTTATATAAAGGAAATTTGTCTTTTGTGTCTGTTGAAAATTAAAGATTACTGACAGAGCCATAAGAAAATATTGCTTTATTTATCTGATCATATTGGAATATATTTGTTAGGTTTTCAGTAGGTTCAATTAGGTTCACTAGACTATATGCGTCATTTAAAAAATTTTCAATGAACATTCGAACAGTCCGGCCCTCGGCTTGTAGCTAAATTTTTTATTTGGCCCTCCGTCCATTTGACTTTGACACCCCTGCACTAACATGTCATTGTTTGAACATTCCTCTCTCTGTCATCTTCTCTTGTTATTCCATATTAAGAGCATTCCACTTTATGGCTGCTTCTATCGCTTCTGTGAGAATTCTATGACCTTTTGAATGTTCTTAAAGACAGATTTGTGTGGGTGTTCTCCCTTGTGATGAGTCCTTTGAGGATCATGAAAAGGGATTCTGGTGAGTTCCCTGCTCTATTATCCACTCATTGTCGAGAGCCTTTGATATTTAGTGTAGTTGAATTGCAGTTGTCCATTTGATGGTTAAAATTTAGAATTAAAAATGGTTGCCCTAATCTTTTTATTTTTGTTTTAAATTATATTATAGTCTAAAACCATGTTGATTATGTTGTTTGTCTTAAGACATATCCCATTTCTCCCACAATCCCGATAACTGACCTCACTGTTTCCCTTTGATGGGCGGGAGGCTTTTCCTCTGGTGCTTTTCCATCACTGTATCTCTCCATATCTCGATCATTCCCTATGTTTCCTCTCTCTCCATGCATCATACTTACTGTACAGCCCCTGTAATGTGTGCCAGGAAAACATTCCCCACACCATTACACCATCGCCACCAGCCTGTACCGTTGACACCAGGCAGGATGGGGCCATGGACTCATGCTACTTACGTCATATCCTGAATCTGCCATCAGCATGATGCAACAGGAACCGGGTTTTGTCAGACCAGGCAAACTTTTTCACTCCTCAATTGTCCGGTGTTGGTGATCATGTGCCCACTGGAGCCCCTTCTTCTTGTTTTTAGCTGATAGGAGTGAAACCTGGTGTGGTCATCTGCTGCAATAGCCCATCCGTGACAAGGACCGACGTGTTGTGCATTCCGAGATGCCGTTCTGCACACCACTGTTGTACTGCGCCGTTATTTGCCTGTTTGTGGCCCACCTGTTAGCTTGCACGATTCTTATCATTTTCCTTCGACCTCTCATCAATGAGCTGTTTTCGCCCACAGGACTGCCGCTGACTGGATGTTTTTTGTTTGTCTCACCATTCTCGGTGAACCCTAGACACTGTTGTGCGTGAAAAGCGCAGTAGGCCAGCCGTTTCTGAAATAATGGAACCGGTGCATCTGGCACCGATGATCATAACACACACAAAGTTGCTTAGGTCACTCGTTTTGCCCATTCTAACGTTCAATCGAACAGTAACTGAATGCCTCGATGCCTGTCTGCGTGCTTTATATATAGCAAGCCACGGCCACGTGACTCACTGTCTGTAGGAGCAAACCATTTTCATGAACGGGGTGGTGTAGATAATAAACTGCCCAGTGTAAGTATTGATATTAGTTGGCAGGGGTCTTTACTTCACCATTCTTGTGTTTTGATGTATTTCTAATACCTAATATCTGTTTGACCAGAAATCAAAGCCTTTGCTTATTCAACATTTGTTGGATGGAAAATGGATGAAAATGTTTATATGCCTTAATAAAAATATATATTTTTAAATACTCAGCTTTCATTTGACACCGAATTTGATATGCTCCTATGAACTTCACATGTTGGTGCTTATGGGTCCTTTCACATGGAAATTACCCTAAACAGGATATCTTACCAATATAATAAATGTTTTTTTCTGTCAAGTAGGAATTGTCACTTTATAAGTAAAATGTACATAGATTAGATCTGTTCATCGCCTTCTATAGAGGCTTTATGACCTTGTTGACAGACTTACTGGTTCTTACAAAAAAACTTTTGTAAGTTTCCACCTTGCCCGAAGTCTGCTTCGAAGATTTATTCACCGTCAATAATTAATAACATTGTATTTCCCCAACAGGTCCTTCATGTATAATTGAAGAATAGGTTGAGAATTCATGAGGGATGTTGGTGGGTTGGTATTTGTTTAATGCAGTAGAAGCACCAGACGAAACCTAAGATCTCATTTGATCCAATCTTGTGGGTGACTGTTTATCCCTGGCAATCTCTAACTTTGTTTGCAGGACTATCTGTCTCCATGCTGAAAGCTTGTTAATGCACTCCACACATGGACATCATTATAACCAGTCAATGGGATCTGTGTGGAATGGGATTGATAGGCCTATTTAACAGAATCTGGGCAGTGGCCACAGTTACCAACATACCAGATGAGTTAGGAGGGAGGCCTGCTGATGTTACATTGTGGCCGTTTATGCTCTCTGAACGGGTTTAGTTTGGAAATGTCCTTGAGCATAGTATTGTGTGAACGTCTGTGTCACGGTTTCAGGCGAGGCTGCTCCTCCTCCTTGTTCGGGTAGGCTTCGGCGGTCGTCGTCTCCGGAGTACTAGCTGCCACTGTTCTTTGTTTTCGATGTTTGATTTGTTTGGTCTGTTTAGTACACCTGTTCATGTTTAGTGTTGATTATGTGTCCTATAAGTTCTTGTTGTTTCCGTCTTGTGTTGTGTGTAATTGTTTTTCCTGTCTGTTGGTGTTCTTCTGTTGTTTGGACAGACGCTAGTTATTACCGTCGCACTTTTGTTCGTGCGTAGTCGGTTTTTGTATATTACGCACTGTTGCGTATTGTTCGCCTCCGGGTTAGTTTGACCCGTTTATTTTGTGCTTTTCCAGTAAAGTCAAGTTTGACTGAGCTCCTGTGTCCTGCACTTGATTCCACACCACATTCGCATCAGAACCCTTGACAGAATTACACACACCATCTATGGAATCAGCAGGAGCGACAGCAGCGCCTGAGTCGTTGGAGGAGCGCGTCCGCAGCCAGGATGATCAGATCCAGCGAATGGGGACCGCTCTGCAGGACGTCATCAACACCTTGCACCGATGGGAGTCCAGAGGGTTACCCACACCTCCACCTACCTCACCACCACCATCGGTCAGTCCGGCCGTCCAAGTTCCGGAACCCAGTGGGATTCGGCTCTCGCTCCCGAGGGCGTATGACGGCACAGCTGCCGGGTGTCAGGGGTTCCTCCTGCAGGTGGAACTCTACCTGGCCACTGTACACCCAGTGCCCTCGGGACACGAGAGCGTTTCCGCCCTCATCTCCTGTCTCACCGGCAAGGCGTTGGAATGGGCCAACGCTGAATGGAGGAGGATAGACGCCACCACCATCTCCTATGCGGAGTTCTCCCGTCGCTTCAGGGCCGTGTTCGACCATCCACCTGAGGGGAAAGCGGCGGGGGAGCGTCTATTCTACCTCCGACAGGGGAGGAGGAGTGCCCAGGAGTTCGCACTGGAGTTCCGGACTCTAGCGGCAGATGCAGGGTGGAATGAACGGGCCCTCATCGATCATTTTCGATGTAGTTTACGGGAGGACGTCCAACGTGAGTTGGCTTGCAGGGACACCACCCTTACGTTCGACCAGCTGGTCGACATGTCTATCCGTCTGGACACCCTGCTGGCCACCCGTGGACGTTCCGAGTGGGGTCCGTCCATTCCATCCTCCAGCACCTCCGAGCCGAGCCCTATGGAGCTCGGAGGTGCTGGCGCTAGAGAGAGGAAGAGAAGGAGCCCGAGGGAGGCTGTCCCCTGCACCACTTGTGGCCGTGGAGGGCACACTGCGGCCAGGTGCTGGGGAGGGTCTCCATTGGGAGGGGACAACAGGCCACGCACTGGGGAGCCATTCCAGGTGAGTAGACGCCCCACTTACCCAGAGCTTTCTGTTGTACATTTTTGTATACCTGTACGTTTTCCACAGGTTGCACCTCATTCCCAGCATAAGGCGCTAGTAGATTCAGGCGCAGCTGGGAATTTTGTTGATCGGAAATTTTGTTTAGATTTAGGGATTCCCCTCCTTCCGGTTGACGCTCCATTTCCCGTTCATGCATTAGATAGCCGCCCGTTGGGTTCGGGGTTGATTAGGGAGGTCACAGCACCACTTAAGATGTGTACGCAGGGGGGTCATGAGCAGAATATTCAGCTATATCTGATCGACTCTCCTGCGTACCCGGTGGTGCTGGGAATTCCCTGGTTAAGTACCCATAACCCTTCCATTTCGTGGCAACAGAGGGCTCTCAAGGAGTGGTCTGCTCAGTGTGAGGGGCGATGTCTGGGTGTTTCCGTGGGGGCGACCACGGTGGAAAGTCCAAACCAAGTGCCCGCAATGCACATTCCCCCTGAATATGGGGATTTGGCACTTGTGTTCAGTAAATCGAGGGCGACGCAGTTGCCTCCTCACAGACAGGGGGATTGTGCGATAGACCTCCAGGCAGGAGCGGCGATCCCGCGGAGCCACGTGTATCCGTTGTCTCAAGAGGAGAAAAAGGCTATGGAGACTTACATAGCTGAATCTTTGAGACAAGGATACATACGGCCCTCCACTTCCCCTGCGTCCTCGAGCTTCTTTTTTGTGAAGAAAAAGGATGGAGGGTTGCGCCCGTGCATTGATTACCGTGGTCTCAATCAGATTACTGTGAAATACAGTTATCCACTCCCTCTGATTGCGACTATGACGGAGTCATTGCACGGAGCGCGTTTCTTCACAAAACTGGATCTCAGGAGCGCATATAACTTGGTGCGCATTAGGGAGGGCGATTAATGGAAAACAGCCTTTAGTACCACCTCGGGTCATTACGAGTATCTCGTCATGCCATACGGGTTGATGAACGCTCCTTCGGTCTTCCAATCCTTCGTGGATGAGATCTTCCGGGACATGCAGGGGCAAGGTGTGGTCGTGTACATTGATGACATTCTGGTGTACTCTCCTACCCGAGCCGAGCATGTAGCCCTGGTGCGTCGAATGTTGAGGAGGCTGTTGGAGCACGACCTGTATGTCAAGGCAGAGAAATGTCTGTTTTTCCAGGAGTCGGTCTCCTTTTTGGGTTATCGGTTGTCCGCGTCAGGGGTGAAGATGGAGGTGGACCGTGTGTCAGCCGTGCGTAATTGGCAAACCCCAACCACTGTTAAAGAGGTGCAGCAGTTCTTGGGCTTTGCGAATTACTACCGGAGGTTTATCCGGGGTTTTGGACAGGTGGCAGCTCCCATCACGTCTCTTCTGAAAGGGGATCCGGTGCGCTTGCAGTGGTCAGCTGAGGCGGACATGGCTTTTGGGAAACTGAAGGGCCTGTTTACTTCGGCTCCGGTGCTGGCGCATCCGGATCCCGCCTTACCATTTCAGGTAGAGGTGGACGCGTCTGAGGCCGGTATATGGGCCGTTCTATCTCAACGGTCCGGCACGCCACCTAAACTCCGCCCCTGTGCTTTTTACTCTAAAAAGCTCAGCCCGGCAGAGCGAAATTATGACGTAGGGGACAGGGAGCTGTTAGCCGTGGGACAGGCCCTAAAGGTGTGGAGGCATTGGCTTGAGGGGGCTCAACACCCTTTCCTCATTTTGACTGACCATCGGAACCTGGAGTACATCCGGGCAGCTAGGAGACTGAACCCTCGCCAGGCTCGGTGGAACATGTTTCTAGCCAGGTTCGTATTTAATATCACGTACATCCCTGGGTCCCAGAACGGTAAGGCAGACGCCCTGTCCCGGCGGTATGATACAGAGGAGAGGTCCGTTGAGCCCACTTCCATACTACCGGAGTCTTGTCTCGTGGCACCGGTTGTGTAGGAGGTCGATTCGGAAATTGAGCGGGCGTTGCGTACCGACCCTAGCCCTCCACAGTGTCCTGTGGGTCGGACGTACGTTCCGCTCGAGGTTCGGGATCAACTCATTTATTGGGCTCACACGTCACCCTCCTCTGGACATCCTGGTATTGGCCGGACAGTGCACTGTCTTAGTGCTAAGTACTGGTGGCCCACGTTAGCCAGGGATGTGAGGGTTTATGTCTCCTCCTGCTCGGTGTGCGCCCAGTGTAAGGCGCCTAGACATCTGCCTAGGGTAAGTTACAACCCCTGCCCGTTCCACAACGACCATGGTCTCACCTCTCGGTGGACTTCATCACTGACCTTCCCCCCTCGCAGGGGAATACCACTATACTGGTCGTTGTGGACCGGTTCTCTAAGGCCTGTCGTTTGCTCCCTATGCCGGGCCTTCCTACTGCCCTACAGACCGCCAAAGCGCTATTCACCCACGTTTTCCGGCACTACGGGGTACCCGAGGATATTGTGTCTGATCGAGGTCCCCAGTTCACCTCCAGAGTCTGGAGAGCATTTATGGAGCATGTGGGGGTCTCGGTGAGCCTTACCTCGGGGTACCATCCTGAGAGTAATGGGCAGGTGGAACGCGTGAACCAGGATGTGGGTAGGTTTCTTAGATCATACTGCCGGGGCCGGCCGGAGGAGTGGGCACGGTATGTTCCTTGGGCAGAAATGGCCCAGAATTCCCTACGCCACTCCTCAACTAACCTAACCCCTTTCCAATGTGTGTTAGGTTACCAGCCGGTTCTGGCACCATGGCAGCAGAGCCAGATCGAGGCTCCTGCGGTGGATGAGTGGGTGCGGCGCTTGGAGGAGACGTGGAACGCTGCACACGTCCATCTGCAGCGGGCCATCCGTCGTCAAAAGGCGAGCGCCGATCTCCACCGCAGTGAGGGGCCGGTGTACGCACCTGGTGATCGAGTCTGGCTCTCTACCAGAAACCTGCCCCTCCGCCTGCCCTGCCGGAAGCTGGGTCGGCGGTTTGTGGGGCCGTTTAAAGTCCTGAGAAGATTGAACGAGGTGTGTTACAGATTACAACTGCCTATTGAGTATAAGAATATTAACCCCTCGTTCCATGTGTCTCTTCTCAGGCCGGTAGTAGCTGGTCCACTCCAGGAAGATGAGATCAGAGAGACTCCTCCGCCCCCATTAGACATCGAGGGGACACCGGCGTACACCGTGCGGTCCATCTTGGATTCGAGACGTCGGATGGGGGGTCTCCAATATCTTGTGGAGTGGGAGGGGTACGGCCCGGAGGAGCGGTGCTGGGTGCCGAGGAGGGACATCTTAGACCCGTCTCTTCTGACTGAGTTCCATCGTGGTCATCCCACGCGCCCTGCTCCGCGTCCTCCTGGTCGTCCTCGAGGCCGGGGTCGGCGCACGGCCGCGCGTCAAGGGGGGGGTACTGTCACGGTTTCGGCCGAGGCTGCTCCTCCTCCTTGTTCGGGCAGGCTTCGGCGGTCGTCGTCTCCAGAGTACTAGCTGCCACCGTTCTTTGTTTTCGATGTTTGATTGGTTTGGTCTGTTTAGTACACCTGTTCATGTTTAGTGTTGATTATGTGTCCTATAAGTTCTCGTTGTTTCCGTCTTGTGTTGTGTGTAATTGTTTTTCCTGTCTGTTGGTGTTCTTCTGTTGTTTGGACAGACGCTAGGTACAGTGAGGGAAAAAAGTATTTGATCCCCTGCTGATTTTGTATGTTTGCCCACTGACAAAGAAATTATCAGTCTATAATTTTAATGGTAGGTTTATTTGAACAATGAGAGACAGAATAACAACAAAAATATCCAGAAAAACGCATGTCAAAAATGTTATAAATTGATTTGCATTTTAATGAGGGAAATAAGTATTTGACCCCTCTCAATCAGAAAGATTTCTGGCTCCCAGGTGTCTTTTATACAGGTAACGAGCTGAGATTAGGAGCACACTCATAAAGGGTGTTTTCCTAATCTCAGTTTGTTACCTGTTTAAAAGACACCTGTCCACAGAAGCAATCAATCAATCAGATTCCAAACTCTCCACCATGGCCAAGACCAAAGAGCTCTCCAAGGATGTCAGGGACAAGATTGTAGACCTACACAAGGCTGGAATGGGCTACAAGACCATCGCCAAGCAGCTTGGTGAGAAGGTGACAACAGTAGGTGCGATTATTCGCAAATGGAAGAAACACAAAATAACTGTCAATCTCCCTCGGCCTGGGACTCCATGCAAGATCTCACCTCGTGGAGTTGCAATGATCATGAGAACAGTGAGGAATCAGCCCAGAACTACACGGGAGGATCTTGTCAATGATCTCAAGGCAGCTGTGACCATAGTCACCAAGAAAACAATTGGTAACACACTACGCCGTGAAGGACTGAAATCCTGCAGCGCCCGCAAGGTCCCGCTGCTCAAGAAAGCACATATACAGGGCCGTCTGAAGTTTGCAAATGAATATCTGAATGATTCAGAGGAGAACTGGGTGAAAGTGTAGTGGTCAGATGAGACCAAAATCGAGCTCTTTGGCATCAACTCAACTCGCCGTGTTTGGAGGAGGAGGAATGATGCCTATGACCCCAAGAACAACATCCCCACCGTCAAACATGGAGGAGGAAACATTATGCTTTGAGGTTGTTATTCTGCTAAGGGGACAGGACAACTTCACCGCATCAAAGGGACGATGGACGGGGCCATGTACCGTCAAATCTTGGGTGAGAACCTCCTTCCCTCAGCCAGGGCATTGAAAATGGGTCGTGGATGGGTATTCCAGCATGACAATGACCCAAAATACATGGCCAAGGCAACAAAGGAGTGGCTCAAGAAGAAGCACATTAAGATCCTGGAGTGGCCTAGCCAGTCTCCAGACCTTAATCCCATAGAAAATCTGTGGAGGGAGCTGAAGGTTCGAGTTGCCAAACGTCAGCCACGAAACCTTAATGACTTGGAGAAGATCTGCAAAAAGGAGTGGAACAAAATCCCTCCTGAGATGTGTGCAAACCTGGTGGCCAACTACAAGAAACCTCTGACCTCTGTGATTGTCAACAAGGGTTTTGCCACCAAGTACTATGTCATGTTTTGCAGAGGGGTCAAATACGTATTTCCCTCATTAAAATGCAAATCAATTTATAACATTTTTGACATGCGTTTTTCTGGATTTTTTTGTTCTTATTCTGTCTCTCACTATTCAAATAAACCTACCATTAAAATGATAGACTGATCATGTCTTTGTCAGTGGGCAAACGTACAAAATCAGCAGGGGATCAAATACTTTTGTCCCTCACTGTATTACCGTCGCACTTTTGTTCGTGCGTAGTCGGTTTTTGTATATTACGCACTGTTGCGTATTGTTCGCCTCCGGGTTAGTTTGACCCGTTTATTTGGTGCTTTTCCAGTAAAGTCAAGTTTGACTGAGCTCCTGTGTCCTGCACTTGATTCCACACCACATTCGCATCAGAACCCTTGACAGTCTGCTTCTGCACTGCATTACCTGTATATCAAAATAATCTAATTGATACAACTATTTTCTCATTATAACTCTTGCAGTGGGTTTTACCTGGTTTAGACTAGCTCAGGTCCTCAACGGCAGCAATATTAATAGTACAAATTCAATCGAAAACAGTGCTTGCTGCCTGAACAGGTCTTGCTGCCTGAACAGGTCTTGCTGCCTCAGTCGTCAGCTCCGGGCTGTGTTGTAACATCACCAGTGTCAGCTCTCTCTTGTTATCTTTGTCCCTTCCTCAAATCAAAATCAAATCAAATTGTATGTATCACATGCGCCAAATACAACTGGTGTAGACTTTACTGTGAAATGCTTGCTTATGAGCCCTTCCCAACAATGCAAAATAGTAACACGAGAAATAAAATACAATACACAAGAATGGAGCTATATACAGGGAGTATCAGTACCAGATCAATGTGCAGAGGTACAAGGTATTTGAGGTAGATATGTACATGAAGGTAGGGTAAAGTGACAAGGCATCAGGATAGATAATAATAAGAGTAAAATAAAGAACAGAGTAGCAGCAGCATATGATGAATGTAAAAGTGTATGTGAGTGTGCGTGTGTGTTTGTGTTGTGTCGGTCTGCGTGTGTGTGTTATGTGTGCGTATGTAGTGTATGTGAATGTGTTTGGGTTTTATGTGGGAGTGTCAATGTAGTGTGTGTGAGTGTGTATATGGTTTGCATATATAGTATAGGGTCAATGCAAGACAGAGTCAGTGCAGATAGTTTGGGTACCCTTAATTGACTATTAGGCAGTCTGGCTATTTAGCAGTCTTATGGCCCGGGGGGTAGAAGCTGTCTCGGGAACCTATTGGTCCGAGAGCCGATGCTCCAGTACCGTTTGCCGGATAGTAGCAAAGTGAACAGTCTATGGCTTGGGTGGCTGGAATCTTTGGCAATTTTTCAGCCCTTCCTCTGACACCGCCTGATATAGAGGTCCTGGATGGCAGCGAGCTCAGCCCCAGTGATGTACTCAGCCCCAGTGATGTACTGGGCTGTCTGCATCACCCTCTATAGCGCTTTGCGGTCAAGGGTGGTGCATTTGCCATACCAAGCGGTGATGCAGCCAGTCAAGATGCTCTCATTGGTGCAGCTGTAGAACTTTTTGAGGATCCGAGGGCCCATGCCAAATCTTTTCAGCCTCCTGAGGGGAAGAGACACTGCCGTGCCCTCTTCACGACTGTGCGGGTGTGGATCATGTTAGGTCCTTAGTGATGTGGACGCCAAGGAACTTGAAGCTATCGACCCACTCCACAACAGCCCCGTCGATGGGGGAGTGCTCTCCCCTCTTTTTCCTATTGTCCACGATCAGCTACTTGGTCTTAATGACGTTGAGGGAGAGGTTGTTGTCCTGGCACCACACTGCTAAGTCTCTGACCTCCTCCCTGGCTGATTCATCGCCGTCGGTGAACAGGCCTACCACCATTGTGTCGTCAGCAAACTTGATGATGGTGTTGGAGTCGTGGGTGTACAGGGAGTACAGGAGGGGACTAAGCACACACCCCTGAAGGGCCCCCGTGTTGAGAGTCAGCGTGGCGGAGGTGTTGTTGCCTACCCTCACTGAAGTCCAGGATCTAGTTACAGATGGAGGGGTTCAGTCCCATAGGTCCCACCTAGCTTGGTGATGAGCTTCAAAATAAAATAAAATGAAATGTATTTATAAAGTGCTTTTTACATCAGCAGATGTCACAGGGAGAGAGAGAGAGAGAGAGAGAGAGAGAGAGAGAGAGAGAGAGAGAGAGAGAGAGAGAGAGAGAGAGAGAGAGAGAGAGGGAGGGAGAGTGAGAGAGATGGTCGAAAACAGCAGGTCCGGGACAAAGTAGCACATCCGGTGAACAGGTCAGGATTCCATCGTCGCAGGCAGAACAGTTTAAACTGGAGCAGCAGCACGACAAGGTAGCACATCTGGTGAACAGGTCAGGATTCCATAGCCACAGGCAAAACAGTAGAAACTGGATCAGCAGCACGACCAGGTGGAGTGGGGACAGGGACAGCCAGGAGTCATCAAGACAGGTAGTCCTGAGGCATGGTCCTAGGGCTCAGGTCCTCCGGGGAGGGGGGAGAGACTGTGTGTGAGAGAGAGAGAGAGAGAGAGAGAGAGAGAGAGATGGGAGAATTAGAGGGAGCATACTTAAGTTCACACAGGACACCAGATAAGACAGGAGAATTTCACCAGATAGGACAGAGTGACCCTAGCTCCCCAGCACATAGACTATTGCAGCATAGATACTGGAGGCTGAGACAGGGGGGGGTCGGGGACGATACCCCCGGACAGGGCCAACCAGGCAGGATGTAACCCAACTCACTTCGCCAAAGCACAGCCCCCACACCACTAGAGGGATACCAACAGACCACGAAATTACTACCCTGAGAAAAGGCTGAGCATAGCCCACAAAGATCTCCTCCACCGCACGAGCCCGAGGGGGCGCAAAACCGGACAGGAAGATCACGTCAGTGACTCAACCCACTCAAGTCGAGCAAAACGAAAAAAGCCTGGCACGACGTGACGCACCCCTCCTAGGGACGGCATGGAAGAGCACTATTAAGCCAGTGACTCAGCCCTCGTAATATAGTCAGAGGCAGAGGGGAGCTGGCCAAGCAGAGACAGCAAGGGCGATTCGTCACTCCAGTGCCTTGCCATTCACCTTTGCACCCCTGGGCCAGTCTATACTCAATTATAGGACCTACTGAAGAGATGAGTCTTCAGTAAAGACTTAAAGTTCGAGACCGAGTCTGCGTCTCTCACATGGATAGGCAGACCATTCCATAAAAATGTAGCTCTATAGGAGAAAGACCTGCCTCCAGCTGTTTGCTTAGAAATTCTAGGGACATAAGGAGGCCTGCATCTTGAAATCAGCCCTAGCCTTACCAGAAAGCCAGTGTAGATAGGCTAGCACTGGAGTGATATTATCACATTTATGGGTTCTAGTCAAGATTTTAGCAGACGTATTTAGCACTAACTGAAGTTTATTGAGTGCTTTATCTTGGTAGCCGGAGAGTAGAGCATTGCAGTAGTCTAATCTAGATGTGACAAAAGCATGGATTGCCTTTTATGCATCATTTTCTGACAAAAGGTTTCTGATTTATGAAATGTTACCAAGATGGAAAAAAGCTGCCCTTGATACGTTCGTCAAAAGAGAGATCAGGGTCCAGAATAACGCTGAGGTCCTTCACAGTTTTATTTGAGACGACTGTACAAACATCAGGATTAATTGTCAGATCAAACAGCAGAACTCTTTGTTTCTTGGGACCTAGAACTAGCACTTCTCTTTTGTCCGAGTTTAAAGGTAAAACATTTGCTGCCATCCACTTCCTTATGTCTGAAACGAAGGCTT